>NW_010262174.1:42183-62334 GCF_000690775.1 Eurypyga helias | reverse complement strand
TCTATGATTCTATGATTCTCTACTATTTTATTTTAGAATATTAAGAAAAAATAAATCTCTAACTATATTCATGGAGTGAATAAACCACACTTGTTTTACATAAAGTGTAGCTTCAACAGGCTTTCTACTGGGTACTTTTGAAATATATTATGTTCTTTATTTATTACTGTTGGTTATGAAGTTTTTGTTAAATATCTCAAAAATGTAAATGTGTGATCCCCACTGCTCCCCCCCCTCCCCCTCAAGGCATTCACAATTTTTTTTTTGAGGCAGCTATTAGGATTATGGAGAATGACTAAGAAAATTAATTAAAAATTGAATATACACCAAGGGTTGTAATTTACAGCCCATCAGGTTCTAAATATTTTCCTTAGTTTATAAGATGTTCCACATGTGAGTTAAAATTAAACAAAATTAGTCTCAGCCCTATATATTACATTTCACTTTTTCATTAAAAGTTACTTCAATGCTTCCATTAAGTGGAACATTTATTTAGATATTAAAGGAAATTATGTTGAAAATGTAAATGATGTATTTGACACCAAAAGGGGAAAGAGGCAGTAACAATTTTAATTAAAAATTAAATCCTAACAGGGTTTGCCCTCGTCATCTTAGAAATATTGCAGACACTTTATTAAATTACAAAGTATCTGGTTAAAAGCTATTCACTGTATTATGTGCTAAATCATCCTTCTTCACACTAGATCCAGCTTCTACCAAAATCAGTGGGAAAACTCTGACTCTGGAAGGTAACATACTGAATTTATGACTTCACTGTAGTTTTCTCAATGGGATAAAATGATGAGGATGGGCTTGTTTTAGAACTGAATAGATGGATCTACAAGGAAAAAAGAGGAATGTGTCATGCACAGATAGGCCTGTTGTCCTGTGTGCTGATCCCTGGATGTCCTTAACAAGAGTATATATGAGACACACCTGCTTTTTTGCCCTCTCCAGAGAAGATAGACAGAGACAGAAAGTGGAGCGGTTAAAGCACTTGAGTTATTTTTCATTTCTGCTGTAATGTTTGTTTTGCCTGTCTTGTTTTAGAGGAAGGATAATAATTTCTCACTGGAAGAAACCATCAGCAGCATACTAATTTGGAGTTAGCAGAGGAAGAGGGAGCAAACAGAAGGAGCTGTGAGTACGTTTGGAGGTGTTTAATGTTCCAGGGTCAGAGTACAATTAATGATTGAGACAGGAAGGGATCTCTGTTCCTGCTTATGTTCATGTGTGGCAAAACCATTTGGTCTTAGTGTGAATCTTGCATGGCTAAGACTTAAAAAAGCTGATTCTCTCCCTGTTTCTGCCATTGACCTTGGAGTATGGTCTTGTGCAAGTTCTTTAATCTTTGAGGATTTTTTTATCCCTTCTTTTTTCTTAGTCTTTATCTCTCTTTCCATTTGAACTGTAAGGCTTAGAAGAATGAGTGTCTCATGGTAGGTGTAGATATACTGCACAATGAAACTCTCATATTAGCTAGGACCTACATATGGAGCTGTAATATCAATAATTAATAATAAGCAGCCCTGGTTCATGAACTGTGCCTGATTTCTGACTCAGTAGAACTAAAATTTATCCTAACTTTAAGTGGATCCTGAGATCTCTATAGACAGGCCATACACATGTACTTACGGCCGTACTAACCGTTTGACTAGTGCTTATTATAATTTGATTTAATCTTTCCAGAACTAAATGACCTCGTGCTCATCAACAAAGGAAATAGATTGACATCAGCAAAAAACAGGGCAGTATGAGTTGTACTCTAGCTGGTAAAATATCGTCTGAGGAATTCTTAATTCCAGTAGCTCTTCGTAATGTAGTATAAGTTAAATAAAATTGTCACAGGACATGGAAGTGACTCATTTTTGTACTTCGAAGGGATGAACTACATTCAGATATATGTATATATTTTGTACATTTATTATGTACATTTTGTACTTCGAAGGGATGAACTTCTATATTCAGACACCCTAAATACAAGTTTCTAATGCCCTACCCCTTTTCCCATGTTCCTAGATCAAGGTGCTGTTTCTCACACAGATTCCCTCAGTTGCAGGCAGATTTTTGCCCTTTTTAGCACAGACTTTCCCCGAGACACCTCCTGTGGCTGAGGGCCTCAGCTGTGCCCAGCTGTGGGACTATTGGATGGAGCCGACTGGAACCGCCTGTGTCCGGCACGGGGCTGCCCCTGCAACCCCCGCTGTTGCTGCTGTTGCTGCCGCTGTCACCATCACCTGGACACCTGTGGCCGGTACAGAGCCACATTTGGAAAAAAGGGAAAAAACAATCTTGGCTAGCAATGTGTTCAGCATATGCATCTAAAATTCCAGTTATGTTTAATAACAAAAGAAGCTGTGGGTTTGGAGATCTGCGCTCTCTCCTTTTCTTTCTTTTGCTGGGAGGTGTTATTAAAATACAAATCCTTTTCCTTTTGACTGTTTTTAATCTAATCTTACTCTGCAGAAGGTTTTAACATTGCAAAAGTCTTTTTATCTCAACACAGGGAAAGGGCAACAAGAAAAAGTATGTATTTTTTTCTTTGAACAGAGCCTGTGCTATCAGGGACTGTGCCATTTGGCAGATAACCCTGTCTTTGTTTCTTGAGCTCCATCTGAAGGGAAAAAGTGAAAGTCTGTGATTTGTGTGAGTTGAACTTGTGCAGCCAGGGAATATACCATTGGGGAGCTGCCTGCATGCCTCATTGCTCCTGCGGTAGAGTAGTTGGAGACCCAGTTACTACCTTGAACAAATGTGTGTATTTTGTTTTAGTTATTAAACTTGTCCTTTCCTGTCATAAGGAGTTCTGAGGTGTCTGTTTTGGTTTTCCTCGGAAGTATGACATATATGCTAAGTATAAAACACATTCAGGAAAATAAAAAAATTCAAAAAACAAAGAAACCAAAACAAAAAACCCAAACATAGACCTTCATTCCCCACTGTGCCATATTTTTGGGAAATAGTTTACATTGGAATACTATGGATTTAATTTCCAGGAGCTCAAAGCAACTAGGTCCCTAAGTAAATGTTTGTAGTTCTCCTTTGCCTGAGTATTTTTGAATACACAACTAAGAGAAAACAAAACAGTAAGCCTAAATAGTGTAATACGGGTCAGAAAACATTAAGGCTTGTGTTAATTAGCATTTAATGTTAATTTACTCTGCCAAAATGGTTATTGTTACCATCCTTTTTGTTGAAAGGCATTGTGAAGAAGGCTTCTAACTTTATGAAAAGTTCTGAGCTTACTAAAATTCAGACCAGGAGAAAAAGTAGGAAAACTGGTTGAGATGAAATAAGAAAAATGTCCTTCAGCAGTTAATAAAAATATGACCATTTTATACCCCAGTATTCAAACAGATATACTAGTGTTTATATTATTCATAGCCTAATGGAAACAAACAAAACCAAGACTTTAAGAAAATATCTTACTCCTATAACATATCTTTTCAGAAATGGGGTATCTCAAAGGAAGGAAAAAAAAAAAAAAATTCTGTCTTTTGTTCCTCATGGAAACACCACTGAAATTCTGAGCATTTAGAGATTTTTCTGCCACTGCTTATTAGAGCTGGTCAGACACTAGATAAAAGTTCAAGAAGAAAAAAAGAAAGAGCAAAAACTGTGAGTGCAGTACAGCAATTTACCTGTTGTTGTTCTACCTTTTCATAACTCCCACTTCAGCATTTGAAAATACATTTTCATTATGAACTGGAATGAAAAGGCAGGATTAAGAAAAATCTGTTAAGAAAAAAAACTTCAGAAAAACATTTGTTGAATGCATGAAGAATTTTCATTTGTCATGCTTAAACCTTCTTATTTATTTGTATACCATTGTATATTAATGCATTAAACTTTTATTAGAATAAAAGTTAAAACATAAGTAAAATAAACTGTAGGATTAACACAACAGATTTGGCACTAATCAAATAAGAAATCATAATTATTCATTTGGAGTCTTTCCCACAAAACATTTCATCAAGATAATGATTCAAGAAACACTTCCATGTGATAGAACTGCACTGTTCAGCTGTTCCTTCAAGGATATTTCAAATTGTACAAGCACACAAGCAGCACTTGAGGATGAAAATGGCTTGGCCTGTGGGAAACACCTTGTCTCATATTACTGAAGGAACAGTGCAAAATTAATGTCTCTCTCAGCAGTAATCCAGTCAGCAATATATGCTCTAAATGAAGTAGAAGGAGGAAGGGAGGATATGCTAAGTGTCCTACTGATAGTGCTTTTCTGTTATGACTCACTTCAACCTCTGTGCTGAAACCCACACATGTGAAATCTACCAATACTTAACCAGAATTTTATTTTTAAATCCCTAAACTATAATTACACTGAGTCCGATATTATAATTACAACAGTTCAACCCCATTAAGAAAACCCTTTAATTTTAACTTCAAGATGGGCTTAAAATGAGTTAACTACCCTATTGCTGAAGAAGGGAACTAGACAAAACAGAAAGGCAATTATAATGTCACAGGGGTGTTTAGGAGACGTTACTCTGTTGTCAATAATTTACTAAATATTTTGCAAATCTGTTACTCAGAAACACTCAGTGAATTCAGTAAATCGGATTTTTAAGGCTTTTTTTTTTTTTTTTTTTAAACTGTCATATAGGCTCAAAAACATTGTAGACATTCTAATAATGTGTGGTTGTTATAAGCCATAGAACAATGGGAAAGTTATATCTGCGCAGTCCTTTCCATGCTGATGCACATAGTCTAGCGCTTTGTAATACAGATGAATATGAACCAACTCAAAATCCAAAGCCATAAGCCATTCTTAGGATGATGCAGCCTTGTTAGCCAAGCTGTTTCTCCCCAGACACCTTACGGAGTCTATAGGCAGCTCACTCCCACTCCTGTTTTCTGGGAACAGGACACTGGGGGTGATTAGCAAAGGGGAAGATAAATCAGAGCACTCCAACCCTCCTTTGCTCTTTAGTATCTTTCCTAAGATTGTTTGTGTCTCTTAGGGGAGTATCCAAGAAGAGGGAAAATCACTTACTACTTTCACCGTGCTTCCCATGTGTTAGGAACAGCCTGAAGGAAATTGTTCCTCCCTAATGGTTTCAGCGGAGGCAAGGCAGCTGTACACTGCCCATAGACAGACTGTGACACTAAATCTAGTTCATATTGGATTGTTTTGAAAATTTTAACAGACAGGTGTGGACTTTGAAATAAATGTTACCTACAGGGGCCAATACCCATAAGGTGTAACAAGTTTAAGCTACTTAGCTTTAAGGAACAACACTAGTTTCATGATTTGAGAAAGGGCTTAAGATTTGTGGCTGCCTTAGTTTGTGCATAAAATCAATTCTCTGTGTGATCTTTAAGCAGATGTGAACTGAAGAATGCAATGTTTGTTTTCTTCTTAGGTGTACAACACTGAGTAGCAGGGGTAGCTTCCTCACCTCCGATGGCTTCTAGGAGTCACAGACTCTGCACAGAGGTATGATGCTGTGTTGTTATTTACAGTTGTAATGTCAAGATCCTCCACATATGCAGATTTATCTCTATGTGAACCCATGCCAGCAGAAAATAGATCACACGCAAAGGCAGTTGAAAGCCATGTTTGATTCCCCTTCCCCAGGAGGTGTTTCTGTTGTGCTGAAAGGGGCAGAATAAGATAAACAGTTACCACCACTCTGTGTTGTATTCCACTGTTTCAGGTGCCACAATATAAAAAACAACTGTTCTGTCAAAAAAGTGAACACCCAGAAAGAAATTTCAAGTTTTCCTCAGTTCTGCTAATGGTCATGAAGTATCAAGCTTAATGTTGCTTAATGCAATTTAAAATAATAATTTTGTACAATCAAGCACCATATTTCTATGTCATTAGATTTTCTGGGTATGCCTTTATCATTAGCAACATTTCATTCCCATAGAGACTGTAAGTGAAATGTTTGAGAGGCTGTACCATTTTCATGTCATTTTTTAGATTATTTTGAAAGTGAACATAGGAATGCATGTGTTCTTCATTCCTTCTGGCTATGCCAATTCTGACCCTTTCACAACATACATCTTACTTCTTGTTGGTCTATTCAGTGGGGCATTTTATTTTTTAATTTGCTGCAAGTTTGTGCTCATCTGTGTCTTAACATTTATTTCTCCCTCATGATTTTTTCCATAAAGAGGTATGTTACCTCTTTGACCTTCACTGTTATTCAGGGATTTTTTTCTGTCTTTTGTGCATTTACTTCTGACATTTGTTCTGTTTGATACCTTTGCTGTTCTTTCTATATTCTTTGTTCACTTTTGTTCCCCTTTATATTGGTATGTTTCTAGTGCTCCAGAAAAATGCTCATCTACAACATTCTTAAAGCTTATCCTAGTGCTGCAATTTCTCTAACTCTGAGATTTTAGGAGTTTAATTATTTAGAGGAGGGGGTTGCAATATATTTTTAAAACATTTTTTCAGTTCTCTTTTTGCCATAGTCCCATTAAGAGCTGCCCTCCTGTTTCTGGATCCCGGCTCATTTTGTTAAATTTTTTTTTTTTTTTGAACCTCGCTACATAGTTTCTTTCAGCTGCTTCCCATATCTCACTTAGCTATTCTCATTAATTCCAAACTTTCTTTCCATTATATTGTATTCTAAAAATATCATTCTGTAATATCCCTGCCTTGGATAAAAATATTAAATGATATGAAATTATCATGTATTAAGGGCAAAGGGTGATAAACTGCTTTGCTAGATAGAAACTTAGTACCATAGTAGAATAATGTTTGACAATAGATGATGTGTTTGTAGGTATATAACGATTTTCCAAATAATTTCTTGTAGAGGTTTGAGAGACTAAGTAGGAACATTTGTGCTCGTTTGTGTATATATACGAAGAGGTGTATCAGTATAGTTACAATGTATTTTCATATTTGAACAAACAAGTTTACCTTTCAGCATAAAGATATAGCAAAGCAGTTTTTCGTCTGATGAAAATTAACTATTTCTTTTGTGTAGTGTGGGGTTTTTTTTTTCCATTTCTCTTTTTCTAGACAAAAGAATAAATAGAAAAAAATGCCCAACCTCGAAACTGAAAACTGACACACAGCGAGCGATGCTCCCCAGACTTTTTCCATTCCTAGGTCCAGAGTATAATAATCTGATTATCCAGTGTACCCTAATGAAGGCACAGGTGTCCTGCAACTTGAGAAAAGAGTGTGCTAGCACTTTGTCTTTGGCAGCACAGAGCCCTCCTCTTTGTCATGAAACACTGCATGGTCTCAGTAAATCAGGGATGTGGGTACATTTACCACGTGGAATGCAATCTTCCCTTTGATGGTAGCTACAAAATAAAATGTGATGGCTGTCTGCATCAGGTAAGGATGATATACAGCTGTGTGAATGAAACTGCTGTGATATAGAGGAAACTGTACAGGAACAAGAAGCTGTGCTTTTGCCTGGGATAGAAATTACCCTGCACTAGAGTGAAGTAGTTTCTTTCATATTCAGGAAGATTATTCCAGTTTAAGCAACATTATTACACTACCAAAAGTATTTTTATCACTTATGCATACTGTTTCGTTCCCTAGAATACTCCATGTATGACCAAGTCCTTGCATCACATTTTCCATCTTTATTTTAAAGGCTGATTGACTTTTTTTTAAAGAACGGATCACAATTCTTGGTATTATAAAAGCAGTGGACATTGACCACTTGTATTTATCCTTGGGCTTACTAGAGATGGCAGGGATGTTCAGAACACCTGTATCTTATCCATGATTCAAAACTGATCTATAGGGATTGTCTTTTCTTTCTGAGTGAGAGATAATTCAGTCTGCAGAATTGAGCTTGACAGAATTTTTTTTTTTTTTGTCAATTATATATGAAGTTTTGAGATATAGAATTCTATCCACTAGGGAGCATGGATAAAACCCACAAAATTCAATTGTGTTAAGGATCTTTAAGACCTGAAAAATTGGACTGGATTATTCCCTACTGAGAGCCTAAAACTTCATCCAACAAGATAGCTCGACTGAGATCTGTATTACAAATGATTTACTATGGTAAAAGTAAATGTATTTCTTTTCATGAAAGAGCAGGGATCAAGTCCTCTGCTTATTTCTGGAGTTATAACACTTCTTCCAGCATGACTTTGTATATCTGGGGGAGTTTTTCTAAATTGCTGATTTTTGTATGAGACCCCTTTCTTTATTCTTAATTCTTTATTCTATGCAGGAAGATAGTAGGAATCAGTACAATTTTAACATTACTTTACAGTCATGGAGACATCTATCTTTAGTGTGAATACAATACAGACATGGTAGAAAGTGAAGTGAAATACGAATTCTTTGATAGGAGTTTTTTGGAGCCCATGCATTCTTGTGTTCCTGCTGTAGCAACTGCGCAGGGACTACTTTCTCGTGTTAACTTTTATTGAAAATTAGATGGATCTTCATGTTTCTTCCCCCTCACTAATGTTTTCATATTACAAAGCAAACTACATAAGGATGTCTCTTTTGGGTAAGAAATGCTAGCAAGAAATAACTCCTCTCTGTGTATGATCAGAGTGGTAGGAAAAGTATAGCAAAACAAAGCCTGAAAACTCCTATACTTTTTGATCTTCCAAATCAATCATGGAGAGACAGTCACAAACTGGATTAAAGTAAATGAATAACAAAACCAAGCTAAACTCTGACCTTTCATACAAAAGCTCCCTAACATGCAAGGACTCAGGATGAGTCAGGAGGTAAACCGGTACAGTCCAAGGATGTGCTTTGTAGCCCTGTCTTCTTTAATTACTGCACTGTCAGTTCAATGATTCTGTGAATAAAAAAAGGTTTTTTCTTTTTTATTTTTTCCCCAGCTAACTGACATATCATCTTCTATGGCCTGTTTACCCTCAGCAGAGAAAAACATGTTGGAGACTGCACACATGAAGTGTGTGACATTTTGATGCTTTGATCTGACTACTGTACACACAACAGGTTAAGGCAGCAGTAAAACCTCGAGTGTAGCGTTCTAACAATGACTGTGAGCCTGTAAATATTTGTGTTTATGTGTAGATAAGCATATGCATGCATATGTACCTATTAACTTTATAAATTTAGTGTCTTTTATTTTACTTTATTTCTCACATCTTAAAAGCAGCTCGTACATTTCAGATTGCTATCTATAAAGTCAGGTCCCCTTATGATGGCCTATTGCCCCTTCTTTGATTTTCATTGACAAGAATTTTTAAAATTATGTATGAATGTTTAAAGCAACTCAAGTCTGGTGCATGAACTCTAGATTTCACCACTGCTGTTTTGTCACTTTTATGCTATTTCTGCAGGTTAGTCCCCTGACACATGTTTAAACAAAATCCTGCATGAAAATTTGTGTGTAGAGAGTTAATAATAAATAAATACAGGATGAGAACATTTCAGTCTATTGTACACTAATGGAGAGAATATACTGACCCGTCCACACTCACCCCTGTTCCTCTGATTGGAGCCTGGAGCTACTTGGGAAGTTGAGAGTTGAAAGTCTTCCTGAAAAAAAAAAAAAAAAACCCAGCATCTATGAAGAGCTCAGCCATGATACATTAGCAATTTCATAGCTGGATTACCTAGCCTTTGATATGTCATCAGCATGAAGTTCGTAAATAGAATTCAAAGAGTATTATACATGTTTAAATTAAACCAAAACTAGAAAGGAGTCCAAGATAAGGCCTTAGATTAAATCCTAGTGTGTAAATAAGGAAAATCTAGTAAATGGTTAATGATGACCTAAGGTCTTCAGCACTACCATCTTATGCTTGGTCACTAAAGAGAGATATTGTGCAATGCATTAATACCTATTAATAAAACTATAAGCATCATAGAAAATTAAGAAATAATTTATTTAGGTGAATATATTGGGAAGAAATTAACACACAGTTTGTATTTAAGCCCATACAGGTTATCATTTATTAGAAGATATTTTTGTTTAGATTGAAACTTTAATTCTCAGATTTAAATAACAACAGAGTGGATACTCTGACTCTCTGTACATGTGTTAAATCTAAATGTAGAAACAAATTAAAATGTAAATATTATAGCCATGGCCAAAGTCAGACATAATTAGAATTGTATAAATAAAGAATAAGGACAGTTCTTTATCTGTTTACAGGTGTGTCCAAAGATTCAAAGGGCAAAATGTTGTTTTCCTTCTGCAACATAATGGTCATGTGCAAAACTGAGCAACAGGATCTATTACCATGCGGGTTTGGGCCACCTAATACAGTGTTGCCATTTTAAGAAACTATTATTAATGCATCTTTCTAACTGTCTTCTTTAAATTTGGTAGTGACACAGCAGTTACCTCAGAAGTGCCTTTTGCTGTTGGCGGCTGTTTTTCCCTTAGTATGCATTTACCTGTTGATTATGTTTTCTTTCTCTTGTTCCTAAGGAAGATGATAATTATAAAACTAAAATGGACAGGCTTGTGCCTCATAGTCAACATTATCATTTACAGGGTTTTGTGAAAGCATAGACAGTGTTTTTCTGTTTCCTTTAGTAACAAATGACTTATGCTAGGACATTTTAATAGCTTTGTATTACCTTCTGACATGAGATCCATTGAGATGCCACAGCTGCAGCTGTGTGCTTATAATCTCTTTCAACTCACTTATTGTTTTGGGGAGGGGAAGGATATTGGATCAGATGCACTCCCAGGGTATGGGATGAAACTGTTATTATTGGCACACACAAAGAAGACATTTCATTCATTGCTTGATCTTCAGCCTATTGAGGTCACTAGAAAAACTTGTATTGACTCAAGTGGTGCTGGATCAAGCTCTCAGAGCTGATAAATGTTATCTAGTCCTTGTCAACAGTAAAAAAGGAAAGCAAGCGTGAGCTACAAAAACCTGAACTACTTTTGTCTGTGAAGAAAATGTCTACTTCCAACTTGGTTAAAGCAGGGAAAGTTTCAGCAACCAACAACAACTGGAGAATAATAAAAAAATCCTCTTTCCTAATAATACTTTTTTTTTCTATTTTCTCTTCTTGCTGTTCCTCATTGAACATTTTTGGCTCTTTTCTCTGACACTTCCCAGGCTCTCCAGCTGACTTACAGGCTCCCAAACATGCCATTCAGTATTTTTTTCAAGCATTATAAAAGAATATACTCCCCTCCCACCTTGTTCTTCTTTCCAGACCTTTTTTTTTTTTTCTGCTGTGACTTCTGTCCTGTCTGCTTCTACTGTTAGTTTTATGTTAAATTGGCTGTCCTTGCTGTCTCAGTGGTTACATTGGGTCTCAGGAGTGAAATGTCTTTAGAACCCTGACATTTTCAAATAGTTCTGTAAGTGACTTAGAAGTTCTGCAATTCCCACTCACTACTAAATCATTTCCCCATATTGTTACTAGATACAATAGACAGCATCCTTTTTTAGTAGTCCAATGAAAAGGAGGTATCCAGAAACAGAAATACTAAGAAAAATTCCCTCTTGTCTTACCAAAATAAATAGGCTTTTGGTTCTGTGATAATGTGTCAGACTTAGCACTGTAACTATTAGCTATGAAAGAGAATTGGTTTGTCTACTCCCATTACAATTTAGTTTACAATAAAACATCCTTATGTCTACTGTTTAGTCTAACCTAATTTTCAATGAAAATTTGAGTTGTACCCTTAACCTGAGGGGTTTTTTTTCCAGTCTGCAATAGTTACTTCACATTTCAGTGTCTACTGAAACTTTAGAATGAATGTTACAGACCTGTAACTCAAGGGTGTTTCACATAAGAAATGAACATACAACGTTTAGCTCTGGTGTCCTAGGAAATACTTTGGTATGCACAGATAACTGGTCCCAGATTAACCTGGATAATGGTCAAGAGATAACCTAATGCCATTAACTTTGGATTTTTGCAGCCACAGGCCATTTGCTACCAAAGAAAAACAGCAAGACTTAAAAGCATACCATTATAAGATCAGCATGAAAATCCTATTAAGTCTCACAGCACATAAAGTTTATATGAAGGTTACCAAGGTGCATATTATAATTTTCTATGAACATGCACACACACAAACATACAGACAGAGGGAGATATATACATTTGTTCTGAAGGAATTCTCTTCTAACATAGGCAAAAAAGGGTGAAAAGGGAAATCTCTTTTTACATCACAACCTGTAACTTGCAATATTACCTGTCATGGGAAGATGGGTACCGTGCTGCACACTGAGCGATGTTACCTAACTTTGGATGCCACATTTCAAAACAAAAGCGTGTAACAGTAAGAGCCAGATTGCTCAAATATTGTGTTGCTGTAGTGCTGGAACACATCACAGTCATTGATTTATGTGTCTTCAGCAAATAGTAACATCTGCAGATAGTTGCCTAGCTACAGAAAAATTAAGTTTAGGTTTATGCGGAGCACAAGGTGTGTACTGTAGCCCATGCAGGAGCCTCGGTTCCTGCAGAATACATACTGGCAAGCTGTTGGAGAATGCTGCACTTCCCTTCAGTCTTGACAGATAATCTTTCCTTTCCCCTTTTAAAACCAAAGTACAGGGATACAAAGGAAAGAGATGGATCGAGAATTTTGTGTCTGGGCTTCCACTTTATACATAAACTTGGGTATAATCTTGGGTATTCAAATCAGATGATACAGGATAATAAATATGCTGGGAAAATGGATGATTCTCAATTACATAACTAGCCTTCCTAGCTTTCTGATGTCTTTCTCTTTAATGTTCTAATAAGAGAAAATAATTTAGTGTTAAGATACATTCACAAACAGAACGAACAGGTTTTTCTGATACATTATAATTTTTAAGTTAAATTGCAAAGATTTTACTACAGAAAAAACATCTTTCTTATTGATTTACCAGTTATTATGAGAACAGAAATGCAGAACTGCCTCTAGATGCAGCAGCAAGAAATTTTTTTCTTCACTGAGATTTGACTTTTTAAGTTGAGGTTAGTGTTCATGAAATAAAAGAAATAGCAGTGTTCAGAAGTTTCTTGCACAGTCCTGCATGCATATTTCAATCCTGATCTGCACAAGATGCTCTTGGTCAACTATTGAAGGAAATCAGCCAATAGTATCAATATTTTATGATAGCTGCAAATAAAGACTAAAATGAAACCATGAAACTGGTTTTCACTAGCAGAAACTGAACATAGATATCCAGAATGTAATGATTAATGTGTTAGTCTGTTTTAAGTGTGTAATCTTGTACTTACGCATCTTTCTTTTTACATACCAGCATTCTTAAACTGCTCTGGAAAGTAAGAAGCATCATGATAGGCAATGCATTGGGTATTAGTGGTAGAAATTGGGCGTGCTACCAATACAAATGTATTTAGACCCTGTGCAGTAGTTCAATGTTTATCTTTTCTTCCCCCAAGAAGCATGTAGCCTTAGTTTAATGGGAATATGAAAACAGCAACCTTTAATTTTATGCAGCCAATATTTCAGAAAATACCAAAATAATTGATGTCGTATCTAAAAAACTACAGTGTACAATCTTAGTTTTATCTTTCTGTACACAGGAAAAATTAACAAAGCTACAATAAGATAACTCTTTTCCTAAAATGATTCAACAATGCAATATGTAGCCATCATATGAATCTCATTTAACACTGTTGTCCCTTCACACAAAATTAATTTCAATTGTGTAGATAGAATAAATTCATTTTTAACTGCTGTCAGGATTACAGGTCCAGCTGCACATCTGGTATCCTTTTGGTCTCTGTAAGTGCACCCACTGATGTAACAATTTTCAGGGCTTTACCAGTCCTAAAACAGAAATTGTCTTAAACACAGTGCCTGCATGTCTATTGTACTTATAAGTTGACACTTTAAATTGTTGATTCTTTTATAGTGACCTAGAGTGTACAAGAATTTTCAAAAAATTTTAGAAAGCTTTGCATGTGGGTGCAGGTATTTCTATCTATTAATCATATGCTTGAGAAAAATTTCAAAACTGCTTTTTTTTCCAATCTTCTGGGACAGCAAATGGGACAGCAGATGGATGGCTAGATGGATGGATGGAAGGAAGGAAGGGAGGGAGGGAGGAAGGGATGGAAGGAGGAAGGGAGAGAGGGAGGAAAGAAGGAGGGAGGGAGGAAGGAAGGAGGATGGATACATGGATGGATGGATGGATGGATGGATGGATGGATGGAGACAACTTAAAATTATGAAAGCTAAGAAATCAGCTTTGAATAAATCAATTTGCTTGACCGCTGGCTTACCTAACCACTATGGAGGTTTTTCTGTTAACTTCCATATATCTCAAATTAAATCAGCAGATAGTTTCATAATTTTATAAAGTGTACAATTAATTCCATGGCAGCTATATTCTTGAGTATAGGTTATATTCTTCAATGTGTTTTAACTAGATCCCAAAACAATTTTTTTTTCAAGATAAGTAATAACTATTGAAGTTTTAATAGTATGTTGTACCTTATTCCTCTAAAAATCTTTACTGCTCTTTGAGAATATCTTATTGCTGTGTTCTAGACAACATGGAAGGAAACAGATGCAGCTGCACTCACTTCAAAGTACCATTGATTTTTTTAGATTCCCTGATCCTCAAAGGACTTAGGTACATGCTTAACTTTCTCTTTTATGGCCATGCACTTTCAAGTATGTGGGACTAAAGTGGAGATACATTTAAGCACGGGAATGTTTGTCTCTGTATTTGGAATTTGGTTTTTTTCTGATCTAGGACAAAAAGCTTTGGTCTATTATTCTATATCCTGATGAAAGTACTGATCAGAAATATGCAAGCAAAGAATGAAATATTGTTTAGTTAAATCAATTTCCATGTGTGTTTGATTCTTGTCTTGTTTGGCGGTTAGGTTGTCAAAGATATTTACTTGCCAGCAAAGATTTGTTTCCTCATGACTTGTCTTATCCTCTTTTATGACTTGGAAAGGAATGCATAATATTGAATTAATTCATGCTGTCATGTTCAAAAGAACAAGATTAGGATTTGACTCCAAGATCGAGCAGGAAGAGAAGATGGGATGAGAAACATAGAGTATTACATGAAAACACCAATACTGCGAAAGCAGTATTACTGCAGAAGAACAGAGAATCATAGAATCATTTAGGTTGGAATAGACCTTTAACATCATCAAGTCCAACCGTTAACCTAGTACTGCCAAGTCCACTACTACACCATGTCTCTGAGTGCCATGTCTACATGTCTTTTAAATACCTGCAGGAATGGTCAATCAACCACCACCCTGGGCAGCATGTCCTTGTGCTTGATAACCTTTTGGTGAAGAATTTTTTCCTAATATCCAATCTAAACCTCCCCTGGTGTAACTTGAGGCTGTTTCCTCTTTTCCTATTACCTGGGAGTAGAGACCAACCCCCACCTTGCTACAACCTCCTTTCAGGTAGTTGTAGAGAGTAATAAGGTCTCCCTGGAACATCTTTTTCTCCAGGCTAAAAAACCCCAGTTCCCTCAATTTCTCCACACAGGACTTGTTCTCTAGACCCTTCACCAGCTTCATTGCTCTTCTCTTAACATGTTCCAGAACCTCAATATCTTTCTTGTAGTGAGGGTCTGAAACTGAACACAGGAGTCAAGATGCAGCCTTACTATTGTTGAGTACAGGGGGATGATCACATCCCTAGTCCTGCTGGCTACACTAACTGTGATACAAACCAGAACGCCATTGGTCAATGCTATCAATCAAAATCCACTGGTCCTTTTCTGCCAGGCAGCTTTCTAGCCACTCTTCCCCTGGCCTGTAGCATTTCAGGGAGTTGTTGTGACCCAAGTGGCACTTGGCCTTGTAACCACATACAGTTTGCTTTAACTCACTGATCCAGCCTGTCCAGATCCCCCAGCAGAGCCTTCCTAACCTCAAGGCCACATGGTGTCATCCATAAACTTACTGAGGATGCACTCAATCCCCTCATCCAGATCACTGGGAGAGATATTAAGCAGAATTGTCCCCAGTACTGAGCCCTGAGGAACACCACTTGTGACTGGACGCCAACGGTATTTGAGACCATTCACCATAACTCTTTGGGTCTGGCTATCTGGCCAGGTTTTTACCCAGTGAAGAGAAGATGCATCCACTATGTCTGGAGCTGAATATAAGTGGAAAAGTATTTTGTGATTTTTGAGTTTTCTGAATAAATCCACAGAGATCAGGAGGCAGCTGCATAATCAACTGGTCAGTGTGTGTTATCTGCCACCACCGTGTCTGCTAGAAAGTATGGCTCATTGCAGTCATACCAGAGACCCTGGATTTTCAGCTTCAGTCTTATAGTTTCATCCCTTGATGTCTCCCATTGTTCTATCTTGATATCAATCAAATTTATAGCTATTAAAACCATAGTACCTTAAGCACTATGACATGGCAGATGCTTGTTTCTAAAACATGCTCTGTATTCTATTGCTGAGAAGACTCTGTGGGTGTTTGTATGGTGGTTGGGTGTGGTTTGGGTGTGTATGCATATGTAGGTATGGAGGAGTTAATAAGGTCTGAGTCTCTAGCTGTCCTTTATGTATGAAAGACAGAAGAGCAGAAGCAGGGGCATTAGTGAAGCAGTAGTGTGAGGGAAAATCCCATTACTGCTTCAGCACTTTAAGTGAAGAGTTTGAAACAGATTTAAATGAATGATTAGATACAAAATAATGGAAATATTTCCTGACTCAGACTTATGGTAATTAAATGACAGGAATCTGACAGAGAGTGGCTATTGAGGATGGGAAGAGTTTCTTCTGTGATCCCCTTTCTTCACTCTTTTAGCATATTTGCGGATTGGGGGATGACATATTTGCTCATCCGTATCCCCACAGAATTTCTATTCAACATTTTAATAATTAGGTTGTGGGTAAAAGGTGAGTGAATGTCATCATTATTGCAAATAGGCAAACACAAGGGAGGGAACTAATGGCAATGTTTCAGCTATAATACAAGAAATTTTGACTGAACTTGCCACAGGTTTATAACTACTTGGGATGAATCTACCCTTGGTTTTTATAATTAAAATGAAGTAAAAACCATAAACAAAGAATGTTTTGCACGGTTTAGATGCTATTCCAGTTTCTGTACCATTGCATGTAGCCATGAACTGACCCAAACTTGTTGAAAAGGTTTATTTCAAAAGCCATACCAAAAGCAGAGAGGAGCAAGAGGAAAACTAGTCCATCTGACTTCCAGATTTCCATTACTAGTGCTAGCCAAACTCATGTCTGTTTCTTAGTCATATGCAGTGTCGTGGTTTAGCTTTATCAGGCAGTTAAACACTACCAGGTCCACTACCACTCCACCCCTACTCCCCACTCCCAATGAGGAAGGGTCAGAGGTAAAAACCAAGGGAGGCTCGTAAAAATTGAGATAACAACCATTTAATTATATAAATGAAACTTATGGAGTTACTAACAATATTATTGCTAATAAGTAATTAAAAGAACAGAAAAATAGAACAAATGATAGAGGATCTCACCACCCATGGACAGACACAGCCAGGTTCCAGGACAGCAAGCAAAAATAAATCCAAAGACTCGAGGAGAAAAACCCCCTCCCTGAGCCCGGGAGCTGAGAGCAGGTTGAAAGAAAACTTTTACTATGGAATTAAACAAAATCTCATAGACTGGACCCAGGAGAGCAGTTCATCGCTGCCTGGGACCAGGACATGCAGTTATGGAGCCTGCCTTTATTCAACCATCCATTCTTGCGGTCCAGGGTCTCATAATTGTAATAATGAGAAAATTAAGTCTTCCTGACTGAACCTTTAGGCTACATGCTCCACAAAGACAAATAAAACAAGGAGCAGTACATATTTGTGGATATGGATAGATGTGTTATTTGACAATTGCTATTGACAGCTTTATCATTCTACAGAATAAGATGGTAATTTTCTGTTTATTGATCTAAACTTCATACATGATATATATATTTATACGTACATATATAATTTTTTTGTAATTGCAAAATTATCTACTAGCTGTGCTTGGTTATTTTCTTCAGACTGCTCATGAATCTCCCATTAAATGCTCCAGAAATTTTCTAGAATTTTCACATTATATACCTCCTCCAAAATTTCTTGAGTGGTAGTTATTTCCTGCAAAAATTCTGTTTCAAAGATTAGGACTAACATCAGTCAGTGTCTGCAGAAATCAAATACTTTTCTTTAAAAATCATTCTCAGTTTCTTTATACAATAGAAATGCACAATAGAATTTTTAAACTAACCTGTAGATCTTAATGGATTAATAAAATTCGGATATGGTGTTCAACAGCTTAGAAGTATTCATCTTGTCAGTAGTTTCTCTAGCAACATTTTTTTTAAGGAAAGCATTTGGATGACTCTCAATTTAAAAATATTAAAGATCAAAGTTATCCTATCTATTTAAAGTATTAGGGTGTGGGGTTTGTGGGCATTTTAGGGGGAGAGGGGATGAATTTATTTTGTCCCTTCCTGGACTGTATTAAATCAGTTTTAAACATTAATTATATGTTGGGTTGTTTTTTTGTTTTTTTTCCTTTCCTGTTTATTGGTTCTTTTGAATTTGATACTGTTTGCTTAGATGACTCTAAAGCTACAGTTAGAAAATACCTAAATGTAAAATAGATGCATGAGTGCATCTTGGGAAGGTGGTATTATGGATGGAGAGCTGTCATCACATCCTTCACAATTACATTATCATGTGCTCCTGTGGTGTACACCTGTGACTTGTTGGCAAGGTATTTAATTCTAAGGACTATTGAACACCATGCATTTTCATAGTGAATCAGCGCAAAGTTATTTAACACAGGTGTTTCTGTAATTGTGATACATTGGGAGATTCACAGTGTTCAGTAGCCTTCGAAATTACACCATCCACCTGTGTGGTGAAGTAGTTTAGCAATATCTCACTGATGTCAATAATACGTTGTGTTGTGTCGAAGTTAGGCATCTGTGTGCATTTATACTGAGCCATGGTTCAAGCATGTTATAATGAAATTCCTCAGGTTTGTTACATTAAAGTAGTATTCCCAACTGTTTGTTATCTTGAAAGGCCAGTACCTTTGAGGTACTAGAAAAGTGTTTTAATTTTCTTTTAAAGGGATGTTGCCAATCCTCCTGGCTGTGGTCTTTGAGGTCAAACAATTTTTACCACATTCAAGAAATATTGTATCATGAAACAATGGGGTGACTCCTCACCTGGAGTACTGTGTCCAGTTCTCGGCTCCTCAGTTCAAGCAGGAGAAGGAACTACTGGAGAGGGTCCAGTGCAGGGTCACTAAGATGATGAAGGGCCTGGAGCACCTTCCATATGAGGAAAGGCTGGGAGAGCTGTATCTGTTTAGCTTGGAGAAGAGGAGGCTGAGGGGGAATCTTATCAGTGCTTATAAATATCTAAAGGGTGGGTGTCAGGAAGATGGGGCCAGGCTCTTCTCAGTGGTGTCCAGTGACAGGACTAGGGGCAATGGCCATAAACTGGCCATTCAGAAGGTTCAACCTGAACATGAGAAAATCCTTCTTCACTGTGAGGGTGACTGAGCCCTGGAACAGGCTGCCCAGAGAGGTGGTGGAGTCTCCTTCCTTAGAGACTCTCATAAACCACCTGGGTTTGTTCCTGTGTGCTGTACTGTAGGTGATCCTGCTCTGGCAGTGGGGTTGGACTATATGATCTCTAGAGGTCCCTTCCAACCCCTACTATGCTGTAAATCTGTGAATTTGTAATTCTCTATTAAATTAAACATTTTGACATGTATATAATTATGGATTATAAAAATATCATAATTGCTGAGACTGGACGTGCTTGTGATAGCTATGTGTCACTTTCTTTAGTCTTATTTTTTAACATAAACATGAAGATCTTTCTAATTCTATTGTGAAATATTTATATTTGAAATGCCAACAGGAGTACAACCAGAGCCTCAGCTTTTCAAAGGGCAAAACAAGTGCTCCACCTGAGATCCAGCAAGCACTGTGGAGTGGCCAGTTCAACTGGCAGGCAAGATCGTGAGAAACAGGCATGGTAGCTCATGTCTCATCCCCAGGGGAAATTAGCCACAGGGAACTATGTTCTTCAATAGGCCCTTGTTTTGCAGATGATGTTGATCAGCTTATTTCTGTGTAATATGTTAGATTCTAGAACCCATGTGTTTAGAAAAATATCTGCACTGAGCTTTTCTTTGTCACAGTTATGTAGTTTTTGCTTGATATTGACACTGAAAGGGACAGCCTGAATTATGAGTTCCAGTATGTACCATTCAGTC
>NW_010262174.1:15679-42173 GCF_000690775.1 Eurypyga helias | reverse complement strand
TTTTTTTTTTTTTTACTCTTTTCAGGATCTGAATGGATTTTGGAGGGAGCAGTGAAACTGACATCTGAGAAACCAATTGTATATCTCACCACAGTGGTGCTAAGCTTTTCAAAGAGAAGTTTGCATGGATTTCTTTTTTTGGAAATAAAAAGTGGTTTGGGGGTTAGATTTTTTTCCCTTTATTTTTTTAAAGCATTTTACTTAAAAATACCTAAACCGAAGCATCCACAAAACTTTCAGCAGAGGTTGAAATGCTGGAGGTTTGGCCAAGTTTTGTTTTACTGAGCAGTAGGCCATAAAAAGTGTCAGGTAATTATAAGAGGTGGTGCTAAGCTCATTTGTTGCTGTGTCATTCCTATTTCACAGCTGTGTAACAATATTGATTTCTCTATAGCTATCATGATATTTAAATTAAATTAGCTTAAATTAAAATGAAAAAATAATAAAAAATAGAAAACAATTTTAAAAAGAAAAAAAAGAGGAAATTTAAGTGTACTCTCAAGAGCTAAAATTTCAAAGAATTGCAGAGAATCTGGTCCAGTGTGAGAGCTGATATTTCAAGGACTATCAGTGCAAGCATGGCAGAAGGCCAGTATGGATCAGCAAGGAACTCCTGATTGAGCTCAACTAGATAAAGGAAGAACACAGAAGGTGGAAACAAGGATGGGGTAGCTGGTAAGAATACAGAAGCATTGCCCAAGCATGCAGGGATGGGGTTAGGAAAGCCAAAAGCTCAGCTGGATTTGGAACTAGTGAGGGATGTGAAGGGCAGCCAGAAGAGCTTCTGTAAGCACACTGGCACCAGAGGAAGGTGAAAGAAATGTGGGGACCTCTTCTCAGTGGGGCTGGAAATCTGTGACAAATGACATGGAGAAAATCAAGGAACTCAATATTGTTTTACCTCTTTTTTTTTTCAGTGGTTAGTTTTGACCACATGCCTCCTAGGTCCTCAAGACTCTTAGCAGAGCGTGTGGGAGAAAAATATTACCAACAATAGAGGCAAGATCAAGATGCATATAAGCCATGTGGTCATACACAAGATCAAGGAGCCAGATAGAATGCACACAAGGATTCTGGGGGAGTGAGATGCTGTCTAACCTGAAGAAAGGCTGGAGGTTAAGGGTGCTGTTCGAAAGACCACACGAGCCAGAGAAAGGGGACTACAAATATTGAATGAAGTTCAGCTTTGGAAAATATAGACTTCTGCATCTGAGATGGAATTAACTCATGCAGGTCTACAGTCTTGGTGCCAGCTGGATTGAATGCAGTTTTGCAGAATACAGGACCTGGGTTTCCAGGTGGAAAACCAGCTGAACTGGAGGAGTCAGCAGTGCACCCTTGCAGCAATGAAGGCCATCAGCACGCTTGGCTGGATAAGCAATAGAACACCCAACAGTTTAAGCAAACTGAATCTTGTGCCCTACTCAACTCTCGTAAGATCAGATACCAAATATTGTATCCAGGCTGGAGCTCTACAGTACAGTAATACTGACATACCACTGAGACAGTATAGAAAGATGGAGCCAGGCCATTCTCAGAGTTGCACAGTGGAAACAGGAGAGTCAATTGGCAAAAGCTGGAACATGGGGAAATTCTGGCTATATACAAAGAAAATATTTTAATTGTAACAGTGGTCAAGCAGGTAGAGCAGGTGCCCAGAGAGGCAGTGGGATTTCTGCTCTTGGAAGCACTTAAACTCAGCTGGGTACTATCCTGAGCAACCTCATCAGAGTGGGAACTAATCAGCCTTCAGCAGAAAGTTGAACTGGATGGTCACTGGAGGTGCCTTCCAATTGATGTTAGAAATGCTGAAGATAAAATCTATATCCTATACAAAACAAGGGGGGAGGGGGAAATTTGTGTTCATAATGACAAGGATGCACATTTACTTTAATTCTGTTGTAAAATTTATCTACTTTGTATTTTACATTTAATAGAAAATATATCATAATTCTCTCAAGGAGAATGCATATCTTTAACTCCTGGGTAGTATGAAATCTTTATAACATTAAGGTCTGCTAAGCATTTCCAGAATGCTGACCATCTAGAAACCAGTTTCCATATAAAATATATTTGTTTGAATATCCTGTGTGATTTTTTTTTTAAATAAGGTTTCACCAAACCCACTAAAAACAGAATATTAAGAAATAGAAAATTAGAAGAGAGGGGAAAAAAAAAAAAGGGCAAAACAGAGTAGGTATATCTATCTAGTCATAAATGATGTTTTGCAAAAAATATGTAGAAGCAGCAACCATAGAAGGGAGTAAGGTGATAAACATAGACTGAAATACAGAGCCATAACTGTAAGTGTTAAGATAAAAAACAAAAAAAGAAAGTAAACCTAAATTAATGCCAAACACTTTTCTGGGTCTTTTGGAGCAGGAAGAGAAAAAGGCAAGGAGTGCATTTTTCATGGCAATGAGAATTATTACAGAGCATTTATTAAATTTTTTGAAAGTTCATGTATATAAGCATAGTTCTTTAAGATCAGAATTAATCTAGATGTAGTTCAGCTAAAGGCCCTGAAGTTGCATCAAGGAACAATGGGTACATTCTTATAGCACATCATACAGTTGTTGCTTTTCTAGTTTTTCAGCCTGTTAAAAAAAAAAAAAAAAAAAAAAATCTGACTCCTGAGCCTCCTCTAGTGTCCTAAAAATAAAAGCAAGTCATGCATACTCAAAGCAAAGCAAAGAACAGAATCATTGATGAAATGCACATCTTGCAGAAGAGGTATTTAAGCCTACATTTTTTTTTTTCTTTCTTCTTTATTTTCATGGTGCAAAATGAAACGTTCAAGCTGGATACACATCCCCACACTTTTTGTTGTGTTTGTGGCTGGAAAAAGATGTTATTTGACAAATGCTAGCAACAGTGTTTGAAACTACAAGCAGCAAACAAGCAGGTTGTCCACTCCACTCTTCTGAAACTTAGCAATTAGCTAGTTATATTTATCTTGTGCATACCCATATGTCAAAACTGAAGAAAACAATTATTAAGGAAGTTTATAGTTTTACCTGAGTCAATATAGCAACTTGATACTGCAGAATTTTAGTGACACCATATGTTTTTAGGTAATTATTTCAGTGAATAATCTGTCTGATTTTTACAGATACCTTAGAAATATATCACACTCAATCATCACAAAATTTTATCAGATTTCATTATAAATCTCATCTGTGTTTTGAATATTTCTTTTCCAGTACATTGTGTGTGCAGTGACAGAAGTATTGAATCAATATATCTTCTTATGATCATACACTTTTTACTGTCAATTGTAATTCTACTTCCCATTTATTTTGGGAGCTTATTCTTTTTTTTAACATAGACTTCAGTAGAAAAGCCCTCAAATTTTCTTAGGTCAGCATTGTGTTTTATACATATATATTTAAGTCATAAGGAATTGACATGACAATTATATTCTTTGCTTGCCCAATTTTAGTCTTAGTGAGAAAAGCCAGAAAATATGAGGGACTGGAATATATGAGTTTCCTGGAAGATAAAGCTGGTTCATAGGCTGATATGAGCCCTATGCAGTTCTAATGACTTAATCTGGATGAGGATTTCTTTAAAAATCCATCAAAGTTGATGAAATTACTTTTTGCTTTGTTCTTTAATTTCCATTTTATACACCAAAACAGATGCTGGTTTGGATTCTTATATGACCTCTTCAGGTATAATACTTTACTCATCAGGCACAGATGAAGGAAATACAATTCTGCCTTAATTTGAATTCAGAAGAAATTAACCCCCTCCCCAGATCCAACTAAGAAATAGCATAATTATAGTTATTCTCTCTTGCTGTACAGTGGGGAAATCAGTATTAATACTACTGAAGTCTTTTCAGTCAAGCAAAAGCAGGAGTAACACCATGTAAATTAAACAATCATAAATTCATTATTTCTCAGGACAAAACTAGAATTTATCAAAGTAAGAATTTGGAGAGGTTGAAGTCCTTTTTCTTTTCTTCATATGCTGTTATTAATTATATTAAATATTTACTTTGAATCTACTTCCATATAAAAACTGATTCCTTAGAGTCACATTTAGTAAGAAGTAACAAGTGTATAACTTTTTTTCCAGGGAAAAGGGAGGAGGAAGAAACACAATCATTATGAACTGCTGCTTTGATATGAAAAAGTGTCCGAACTGAAAATAGTTCATGGCTAATGAAATGTGTAGTCAAGGTAAGAGTAATGCTGTCTTTTGAGTTTTAACTATGATGAATTTACTCCTCCTTTTCATCTCCACCAAAAGTCAGAAAAGGTCTTATATTACCCTGAAGCAGCATCGAGGTTAGCTTTAAAATATCAAACTCTGCTGTACTCTGTTGTGTCTGAATTTCAGTCCAGGTGGCCAGAAAGATAATATGACAACTTTAGAAAAGAATTTCCTACTTCTTCATGCTTTCTGAACTGATCATTCACTCCTCCTTAGAAACTGACAGGTTAAACAAGAACAATCCTAAATATATGTATGTCTACTCAATGTGGCAAAACCCCACATTGAATGCCTATGCTTTTTCTTCATGCATGTTAGTCAGATGACTGTCTTTAACAAGTATCTGTCCAATGTTTGGGAGTTTTTTTATACCTTCTCTTGCTATTAACATACTTTAAAAAAACCTTTTTCTTGTCTGAAACAACACTGGTCACTTTCAACTCTAATTGAGCTTTGGCCTTTTGTGTCTTGTTTCTGTGTCTTGTTTCCTTCATAAATGAACCACAGCTGTGTACTCTTCCTGCAAAGACTGACATCACTTCCAGGAATCATAAAATTTCTTTTTCCTCTTCAGCTCCATGAGGACTTTCCCGTTCAGGCAAGCTGGTCTTCTGCCCTACTTACTTGATTTATGACAGAGTGGAATTGCCTGCTCCTGTGCTTCTAAAAGGTGCTTCTTAAAGACAGATCAGCACTCATGGACTCCTCAGCCCTCCAAAGCAGATTCCCAGGGTGCTCTGCTAAATAGCTCCCTGCATAGCTTGAGTTTTTCTCTTCTGAAGTCCAGGGTAGTAACTCTGCTGCCCTTTTTATTTCACTACACTAAAAATTTTAACCCCAGGTATTTCATGATCACTGTGGCCAAGACAGCCACTTACCATAACATCCCTCACGAGTCCTTCTCTTTTCACAAACAAAAACTCCAGGAGGGGATCCTTCCTAGTTGGCTCCCTAAGTACCTGCGACAAGAAGTTATTTCCTACAAACTTCAAGAATTTCCAAGACCTGCTCATCACAGCAGTATGATATTCCCAGTTGATGTCTGGGAAGTTGAAATACCTCTTAAGAACAAGGGCTAGCAATCCAGATATTTGTCCTAATTTCTATATAATAACTCATCATTTACGTCCTGGCTAGGCAATCAGTAGTAGACACCCACTCCTTTGTTTTCCGTACCCCTAATGCTTACCTGGAGGCTCTCAACCACACCATCACTAACTGTAATGGTTGTACAATCAAACCTCTCCCTTACATATAGTGTGATACCTCCACCTCACCTTTCCTGCCTATCCCTCCCGAACAGCCTGTAGTCGTCCATCCCAGCACTCCAATCATGACACTCGTTCCACCAAGTTTCATTAGTACCATTGATATTATAGCTCTGGGGCCTAACCAATGTTTTCAGTTCATCCTGTGTATTTCTCATACTGTGTGAGTTGGTGTACGAGCATTTCACGTATGCTCCTGAGCCCTCTATGCTCCCAGGAGCAGTGTAAATGTTCCTACTAGGATTACCACCCTCAGGTGATACCATTTCAACCCTTGGCTGACCTACTTCAATCGTGTTGGTATCCCCTTTCCCCATCAACTTACGTTAAAAGCTCTCTTGATTAGCCGTGATAGCTTACACCCAAAGACCTGTTTTCCCACCAGGACATGTGGATCCTGTCAAGACTCAGCATACCTTGTCTCTCAAAGGCCCTTCCATGGTTTAAAAACCTAAAGTTTTGGCAAAGACAAATATCACATCCTTCAGTGTCATCCACTCTAGTAATGGGTACTGTTGACTTCAGCTTTCACACACAAAGATATGACCTCAGCAGTTAAGAATTTTTTAGTTGGAGAAGAAAGGTAATGATGATTTCCATTTCAGGTGATGTGTCGGGCTGAAAAAATGGACAGCATGCTAGCCTTTTGCATTTGACGAAATAAGGAACTTCCATTATCTAACTGAAACTACATTCTCTGTAGCTATGAAATCACATCACCTGCAGAGATACATGCTATTTTTACTGTCTTAAAGTGCTATCCAAACTTTGGACTTTTCATGGTAAAAGGACAGATTATTAAATAAGTAGATTTTGCCCCTCTTCTTGTATGTGAACTGAAAGCAAAGGGCTATCCTCACATTGTCCAGTTCCAAAAAAGGTCAGCTGAAGTTTGCTTCTGTTGTTTGAGAAGTGCTTGGCATTCTCTTCTTACCCTCTCTCTGCTCCATGAATCATTGCACACAGAAAGGTCAGGAACAAAGAGAAGGTAAGATACTAGGCTAAATAAGGAGCAGAAGATTCCTCTCCTCCTGGAAACTGTCAGAGTAGAAAGGGAATTTCTAGAGTCCTTCTGGGAAAGGAAAGAAGACCTGAGATAGTTTAAATGTTTAGATTACACACTGTACAATTCAGCTGTTTGGATTCAGCTCACATCCTTGTATAAATAAAGGAATTAACTTAGTGTAAAGCTGCCCAAAAGCCACAGAATAGTTACATCTGATTTTTTTTTTCTTTTCATCTGTGTTTATTACTTCTTATAGCATATGGATTTTTCCTCCCTGTTCTTTTTTCCTTACATGACCTAAGCTTTACCTATGCTGTTGAATATGGGAAAGGACAGAGGTGAATTGAACAAAGGATCATTGTTGCCATTTTCTTTACCTGCCATAATAATTCTAAATTGAGTATTTTTAGACTTGCAGCTTCTTCAAAAGGACTGAGCTAAAATTAACCTTTAAATTTTCTGTAACATAACAAAAAGACTACATTCAGAAGAGAGTGGTAAAAAAAAAAAAAATTGTTTGGATCCTTACTCATTTTTGTTATATATTTCAGACAATTAAAACGTTTGCTAAATAATATAATTGGAGAGTTTGAAGCAGAAGCTGATACCAACCTCAAGATAAATTCACTGAACCTGTGAGACTGAAACTGTTTGCACATACATAGCTTCTTATACGGCTTTGAAATATTATGGGGAATTTGGCTAGTTTCCTGACCTTTTATCTCACAGGCATTTCTACAGTTCTATGAATAATACCAAAGTGGTGAAACAAGAGCAATTTTAAATAAATTATTATGTCTAATCCATGCTTTTGTGAAAAAGAATCCACTACCTTACATGTCTAAGACATAGCCACAACCTTTACACAGTGTCTTTTATGGGAAATCTGACTCATACTCAGCAAATACCAGTGTAACCTTGGCTAGATATTCATAAGTTAAAGTGCAGGGACTTGCTATTCTTGATCATTCCATTTTTAGTTTTATAACTTTTTGTCATGGAGTATCTTTAGCACTGCTCGAAGAAATCATGTAATGGAGGAATTAAACCATTTTTAATATGGATAGACTGTGTGTGTTGTCAGGTTGGAAGTAATAAATTACTTCTCTGTGTTCACATCACTCAGACAAGTACTCTATCTTTTTGTTTTGCAAAAAATCTGAGTGGTCCTGGTGAGAAGTCCTGTGATAAATTTTAATTATTATTATTTGAAAATATAGCAGAAAAGTGATTTTTCATCAACATAAGTTATTATAATGGTAAAATAATATGAATATTTATTAAAACCTTTTTCTCTTCAGCAAATTAATTATTGTTACTTCAGAATATAAATAGTCTGCAAAATCCAAATTTGGTACCTGTTATGCTTAGTGTTGAACAAATGTGCAATGTGAACAAATGTGTAAGAGATAATATCTATAATACAGAAAGCAAATGTTTCCACTGAAAAATTTTAAGGTCTTTGCAGAATGACACCTGTAGAGGTGTTCACACAGAACTGGTCCAACTGTGTATGTTCTTACAGACACTATGCATGCAAATGAAGTACTTTGAATGTGTACATGTACAGATTGGTAAAATATGTTAAGATATGTCCAAGGTAAATTTAGAATATGCACTGATGAGCACAGATTGTTTCAGAAGATTGAATTGGTTTTGGAATTTATCTTCCTGACCTTTCTCCTTAGAAGAACTTCCTTAAAGAATAGCAGACTTGTAAACAAACAAGCAAACTAAATGACATTTCATTAGAACATGAACTAGAATACTTGAATTCTTACACTGATGTGCTGGTTTTAGTCAACACAGAGTTAATTTTCTTCACAATGGTTGGTATGAAGCTATGTTTTTGGATTTCCCCTGAGAATAGTACTGATAAGGTGTTCGTTCAGCTGGTGCTAAGGAGTGCTAGCACCAATTCAAGGTCAATTTCAGCTTCTGATACTACACCTGTGTTCCCAACTTTCTCTTTACAAGCCGTATGGGGGCAGGGAGGGCACACACAGTTCAGACAACTAACCCAAACTGACCAAAGGAGTATTTCATTCCATAACACATCATGCTCAGTACATAAACTGGGACTGGGCCAGGGTGCTATAGTTCACTTCGTTTTGCTAGCTTGTTTGTTAGCTGCTTTGCTTGCTTGCTTGTTAGCTCTCTTATTAGTCTGTCAGTTTCTCATTCATTAGTGAGTTGGTAGGTCAGCTGGCTTTCTTGGTCCTGCTGTTGTGTATGGGGCTCACTTGAACTTTATTGTGATTACTCTCTGACTTGCTACTTGGGACCTGGCTGTGTATCAGTCAGCAGTTGGTGAGCAGTTGTATAATATGCTTTATTTTCTATTTTTTTAGTGAATTATTGGTAGTATTTTTAATATTATTAGCATCACTAAAATGTTACTTTATATTCTATTATAAAATTTTCCTTATCTCTATGTATAAACTTCCTTGCCTTTTCCTCTGATTCTCTTGCTCTTCTGGAGGAAGGGGTAGAGGTGAGCGAGCGGCTGCATGGTAATTTATTGCTAGCCAAAGTTAAACCATGACAACTGAGAACTCAAAATGAGTAGGCAAGGCAGAGCAGAAAGTTTGGGGCCAGGGGGAGGGTGGAAGGAACCCAGACCTGTACAAAGCACTCTTTTCCTTCCTGCTTTCTCCTTGCAAGTCAGGTTCTTACTTTCAGACTTGTTACACAAGAATTTCTAGATTGTGGCAAACCTTCCCAGTTCTCTCTACCCACAGAAAATAGTTCTTTTCATCCCCTCTGAGATGCAGGTGTCATCCCCTTGCCAAGTTTCTTGTCTGTTAGCATCAGGCTCCTAGGTCTGGGATGAGATTGTGGCTTTTTCTGCTCAACAACCCTCAAAGCTGGAAGGGGTTCTCCCAAAGGGACCTTTGCCTACCCTCCCTTCATCAGTAGCTTCACCGCTTCCTTCCAGCAGCCTCTACCAATACTCTGTTGAGAACAAACTGAGAATAAAGAAATAAATCTACTAAAATATTTCACTGTAGACATGAACATATTTAGAAAACTATTTCCTTACTTCCTCCTGGAACATGAACTCAGCAGAATGAAGTAAGGTGCCCAGTTTACCTTTTTCCTAAAGAAGCAACGCTTTCTTACAGGCATGTGAAACCCAAACTCAAATGAACTGTCCCTTGTTCGTAGTTTTCTTTAACAGGCTGAGAAAAAGTTAAGTGCATACTTAGTGAATATCATGAAGAAAATACTTTTGTCACTGTTGTTTATGCTATGTGTTAAGGTGAGAAAGAACTCTGGTTTTGTAGTAACATTCTGCTTAAGAAGCAAATCTACTAATACTCCCTTTCAGGAATCTTTTTCCTTCTTTTAAACAAGAATGGTGCACAGACGGTAAAGTAGTCACAATACTGTTTTAGGGAAGTTCTGTTTGTTGATTTATTTGTTTCAATGGCAAGAAATTATTTAACTGCCAAGATATACTGCAGAATGTAAAATAGTACAAAAATTCTGGAGAAGCACAGAATACAGTACTGTGGGGCAAATATAGGGACTAACAGATAATCAGCTAAATGATTGAGAGTATATTAAATGGTCATTCTGCTAACAAAACAAAAAATAAAAGTGCCAAATTATTGTCCCCGTATTTTGACTTGAAAAATTAGAAACAGAGAAGTGTAATAGTTGTAAGGAATCTCTGCAGTTCCTATGTCCAACATAGTTTTTATTTTTTCCTCTTTTATAGCTCTAAAATATGAAAAAATGGTAAACCTAATCCTTTAAATTAGCATAGTGTGTGTGACTGCTTATCTTGGGGTGGGGGTGATGGGGAAGAGGATGCAACAATTAGGCAACTCATTTTAATTTTCTAAGCTAAGATCCTTTATGCAAAGCCCTTTCCTAGAATGAATTTTCAGGGCTGGCTGTTTAAAGATTAACAGTAGTTTAAAACAATGGAGCTGGCATAGCATTTGGTGCAGAGAGCACATGAATAATGATACGAGTAAAGAAAGGGAAAACTGAGAGCATTCAAAGACCTTTTAAACCAAAACATAGGAAAATACAACCCGAAAAGATAGGAATTGTATTTTAATGGGTATTATTTAACATTATGTTGGTTTTCTTACACAGTGCACTCACTGCCTTAATCTTTACGTGCTGTTGATGACAAAGCACAAAACCAACTCAGAAGCATGGCACAGTTCACTGTAGCCTGACTGCTACCCTAAGCTTCATAAGGGTGAAGACTGAATCAATCAATCACCCCCTTCTGGTTTCTTTGCACACTCACGTCTCTTACACCAGACAAAGATAAAGTGTGGAAGAAAATATTCTCTTTTTCCACTTTATTATCTCATTTATTCCAGGAGGTACAGGTAAAGCATTACACACTGGCAACCCCTTACACTGCTGCATACTGGCAGGACACTTATGTTAACACACACATCCTTGTACAGACCAGATTTCATCTCTGTCATGGCAGGGCTCCTCCGAGATTGTCTTTGCCGAATGCAGACATAATAAGGGAAGATTAGTGGCACTGTTTCTACAGATCAGTGGTATTTTCTTATACATTTTAAAGGGGAATTTAACTCTTCAGCTGCAGAGCAATCTGAAAATCAGTGAGATTTACAGTGGGCTACCTTCAAACAAAATACAATAACAGTTAAAGAAATTTTAAAAGCTGAAATTGTTTGGTTTTGCTTTTGTTTTATGATTAATTTATTTACTTACTTTAAAATATATTATTGAAATGCTAACTTTAAAATATATTCTTGAAAATATAGGAAATTGGTTTTGTTTTGGTTTTTTATTATTTTAAAATAGACAAGTTTAAAGGATTGTTCTATTCATACTGCTTCTGTTTGATCTTCTGCTTTAATTCCCTCTAGAAGGAGGAAAAAAGAAACAAAATATAGGATTCCCATGGGGAACAAAAGCCTGAAAAGAAGCAGCAACATGCTGGTAATAAAAAAAATTAAAAGGGATTACATTTCAGGTTGTGGGAGTGCAAAGAAAATAATTTCTTATACAAATCTGCACATCATCCCTTGTGAATGGCAGCTCAGGAGACTGTGTATGTTCCTCTCCTACTTCATAGGAATTGCGAAGCAGATACTTATCAAACCTGTCTTCATTTGTAACTTAATAAAATTCCAAAGAGTAGGTGTGGGCAGCTCAAACTGACATTTTAAGGTTTCAGAGGGGAGGGTGATGTGTGGAAGAAGGATGAATGTCAGTTTTGTTACAGAGAGAAACTTTATTTCTTTTAGTTTGGATGAATTCCAAGCAGACCTACGACATTCTTATAATCCTTCTATTTCTTACACAAAACAAATAGTTTTCTTCTGTTTACTTAAGCACACTGAGACAAGGAAAAAATCCAGAGGCTTACAAGACTGCAGCTGTCTGCTCTTCAAATACTTGTTCAAACCTTTGATGAAGAGTCATGTTGTTTGCTTTCTATGGATTGCAGGTTAAAATGAATCAGGTGGTTAGCAGGACATAATTTCTCTAGGGATGGTGCTTGCTGGCATTTAAAAGATAAATAAAAAGTTGTAGTTAATTTAATTTATTTTTTGCATTTCCCAAATACTTTCCTATTTTGTCTAAATCAGGGCTTGAGTCCAGAGACCTTTAAATCAGGCAATATGATTCTTCAAAATTATAAGTAATTAAGAGTCAATTTATGGCATGCTAAAGTCTCTCTTAATTTGTCATCTTTGCATGTTTTAAAAGTCTTATGCTCTGAATCATTACTTTAATCACTTGTCATCACCCAAGTGTGTAGTACTGACATAGACAATCTTTATTCTTGGCACCACTTCCAGTGTCCTCATTAAGATTACTTGACCAATTAAGAGCTGTATACATGAATAGGGCTTGTTAGATCACTTTGTTTCACTCATCTCTCTGCTTCTTCCTTCTTCACTTTTTGTCTTCCCTATCCACAAACAATTCTTTCTCCATCAACATGGAAATGATCTTAGTAAAGTTATTTGCAGCACTGTTTATTCACCTCTACAGCCTGGGCTACTACATATAAAGAGAGATATTTTACTATGAGGGTCATAAGACAGTGAAACAGGTTGCCCAGAGAAGTTGTGGATGCTCTATCCCTAGAAGTGTTCAAGGCCAGGTTAGATGGAGCATTGAGTAATACGATTTAGTGGAAGGTGTCCCTTCACAAGGCAGGTGGGTTGGACTATATGATCTTGAAAGGTCCTTTCTAACCAAAAACATTCTTTGACTATGATTCTGTTTGATTTGTGCAGCTCAGGACCTCTGCAAGAGTAATCTTGAATGAGACTGGTCTGGCATTTGCATGGAATATAATACTTATTCCTTCAGAAATTAGGTGGGAGACAGACTAACTTGTCTAAAGAGGCCCATGTTTGAGATCTTACAGAAAAGCTTATGTGTCATCAGGTGAACAAATGACAACTTGAGGTATGGATACCACTATGCAGCTCCTGTAAGCCTTATCAAGGAGACTAGGCACTCAAAAAACACATCTAGTTTTCCATGGTTCTCTGGAAGAACAGTAATATCAACAGGGATATTCATATCCCATACTTCCCTCCTCTCCTCAGCTGCCATAAGAGATTCTCCTCAGTTGAGCTGCTAAGATACTTTGTATCTCAAAGTCTTGTGTTCATAGATTTTTTAATTATTATTTATTTATTTATTTTGGTGTAGGAAGGGTAGGGTGATGGATAGGGTGAAAACTGTAATGTAATGGTAGATAGGAAGTACTGTCATTTTGTAGTGGTTTGTATGACACATTCACCTGTCATCTTTAAATTTTAAGAAATTATAGTATCAAAGATAGACATTTATATATATACAGACCTACATAGACATTGGCATATATATCGATGGTATAAATTCAAGAAAGGTGGATGAGACACAAGATCCCATAAATAAGAAGTTGTATAACAAATACTGAACTTAGTTCTTTGTACCACTATCAACAATTAATTTCTTGTTGGGGAATGTTGAATCTGAGACAGCCATCTGCACACTTAAGGAGCCTGTATAGATTTGTGCTAGTCCTGAGTTGTACTTTCGGCAAATATTGGCATTCACGTTGACCAGCCATGCTTTTCTTCACGTAAAGGAAGTGAAAATGTAAACTGAAGTATAAATCCTGCTGTATCCTTATAAAGTCTGTTATCGATGTCCTTAGAAAACCTAAAACCCCTCTTTGCAGACCAGCACGTCTGAAGGACATGTTGTGGAGCTTACTTGTAGAACAGTATTTATACTTAAAAAATGCTGGGTAGGCTGGACTGATGTGAAGAGAAAGACTTTCTGTGCACTTCTAATATCATTATCTTTTCTGATCAGATTATAATGCAAATATTGTCAAAGGCTCATACTTTATCTGTAGTATTGACATTCCCAACATTGACATTCTCCGGTCAATATACTAAAATTATAATACACTTCCTGTGAGTAAAGAATGAAATCACCATAATTTCTATACATAAAAACTCAAAAAAAAAAAAAAGGAATATATAATGTCTCAAAAAAGCAGTACTTGAAAGCAAGTCCTTGGATCACAGGTATCCTCACATAACTGCAAAGAATTGGGATACAAGATTCATTGTTACAGAGGGAGAAGTCTGTGTGTCTATGTGACTGTTGGAAGAGAGGAGAGATGCAAGGTGAAAACAAATTTAAGAGGAGTGATTAGGGGGAATTTGGGATACATTTTCTTTTTCTATAAGTGTTTTCAAACATATACGAGGGATATTACTTTTAAATTAGTTCTCTCTCTTTTTTCTTTTTTTCTTTTTTAGCATATAATAACACTTCAATAAATCTTGCTAATACCTTCTCATTTTGAAAAAGGGTAAGATGAACAATCCAGAGAGCTACAGGCTGCCTTGACAACCTGACTATTATCTTTGATGAGATGACTGACCCTGTGGTTGTGGAAAGAGCACTGGTTATTGTTTATCTGGCATTAGGAGTATCTGGTCTGTCCCTTTTGGCACTGGACTAGGCCCCACAACTGGGAAAGCAAATTGGGCATATGGGGTATAGTCAGAACAAGGTTATTGCCCTTCTACAGGCCACACTGATCAGGTGCAGGGTTCTTCAATGGTTCATTGAAGAGCTTTGAGTGCACCAATGGGCTCTGCAGTCTTTTTCTTCCTCTCTCCTTCACAAGGTAATGGCTGCCAATGCTCAAGGCCAGCTCTGATTTAATATGGCTGTGGAATCTTGGACCACACTGCTGGGAAAGAGCTGAATGACAGAGATTTAGGAGAAGCAAGGTTTTGGCCTCCCCTTGTTTGGAAGCAGCATTGAATAGTTCTTGCTCAAACTATATTTGTCGATATGTCTATGCCAGGTTATGTACTCTGTTGATCTTGAGCCTGACCAACAGACTTGACTTTCCAGCTTGACCTTGGACCTCAGCTGTGGTGATCAGCAGTAGAAAATTCAACTCGCAGCTGGTTACTTAGTTGTGCTCTCTCCAGTAGATACCAAGGCCACTTCTTTTTAATTTTTTTTTTCTTAATGACTGATCGAAGGAACAGAGTGCACTCCCAAAGTTTCCAGATAATAACGTATTTGCCAGTCACCAGGGAGCAAAGCTGACAGGAGAGTTCTAAATAAGATGGGAAAGTGGGGTGACAGGAACCTCATAATTTCAAAAGGAAATGCCAAGATCTACACTTATGGAGAAACAACCCCCGGCACCAGCAGAGACTAAGGGCTAAGTAGCTGGAAAGCAGCTTTGTAGTTAAGGCCCTGAGGGTCCATAAACCTAAGTTGTCTATAAACCTGCAACAAAGCAGGCTAACAACATCCTGGTCTGTGTTAAGAAAAGCATTTCCAGTACGTCAAGGGAGGTGATTTTTCCCCTCTGCTCAGTCCTGGAAATACACATCAGGAGTACTGTGTCCATTTCTGGGCTTCTCAGTACAAAAGGGACATGAACATACTAGCAGATGACCACAAAAGCGATCAGGGCACAGGAGCACATGGAATATGAGAAAATGCTGGGAGATCTGGGTTTACCCAGCTTGAGGTAGAGAAAACTGAGAAGGAGGATCTTATTTCTGGTGTAGAGGGTATAGAGAAAACCAAGCCAGAGGTTCTTACAGGTGCATAATAGAAGGACGAGAGGCAATGGGCACAGGTTGTAACATTGTAAATTATGAATAAGTACAAGAATAATGTTTTTCACTATGATGGTGGTTAGACACTGCAAGAGGTGCCTAGAGAGGCAGTGGTATTGCCATGTTTGGAGACAGTCAGACTTCAATGAGAATGGCCTTAAGCAAGGCTTATTTCCTAATCTGAACAGTGGAGTTTGGACCAGATAATCTCTGGTGGTCTCTTCTAACCTATATGTTTACATAAGCTATGTCTTACTAAAGGCTATAGACAGACTTATGATTTCTAATAAATGCTGTCTGACCCAAGTGAGCTAGATCATGTTTTATTGACACATTGTTTATGTTGGTTATTTTGAAACACAGAGACCTTCATTCTCGTTATCCTAGCAGCGTGTATCTTTTAACAAAATATTGATAATATGTGCATAAATGTAAAAATCTGTGTTACCTTATTCCATTGCAACATAAAATATTATATTTAAATCATTAAGTATTAAAACTTGAGCCTGCAAATATTTATGCACTTGTGTAATTAGTAGTCTTCGTTTTACCACTTTAATAATAACCTTCCAAAAATACAGTTCTTTTTTTTCAGTCTGAAGTTCGTAGTTTCTTAATTGCTGAGTATTTTCAGTAGGACAGTACTTAAGCAGAGTTATGGTAACCTATATATTGCCTTATATGTAGTTCAATAACAGACATCTGATGTAATTATAGGCACCTCATACACATTTTCATTGGTGTCATGAACCTATCCATGGCCCCAGCATTTCTAAGCAACATTGCAGCCAACTAATGCAGTAGAACTACTTAAAACACCAGTTTTCTTCTGTGCTTTCCTCTCCCTTTCCCTTCCCTCTCTGAAAAGCAACAAAAAATATCATGCCTTACCTTGTCAGCTAGTCAAAAGTCTATCCTTGTAACCTCACTTCAAAATATTTTTGCTGTATGATTAAAGGGAGGTCATATTTCACTGAAACAGTCATTGCATTTCACTATTGGATGAGATGTTGCCAATGTATTTAATTTTAGCTTAGTCACTACATAGATGGGGCTTCTGGTGAGAACACTAATAATTTTGCCTGTATTAAGTCTTCACGATACTACACATCCAAAAATATAATTAATTGGGTTGTCACTGTAATTCTGTGAGCAGGGTGCAAAGGCAAGAATGGAGAAACTGAGGCACTGTGCTTTCCATTCTACCTTGAAAAAAGTATGTTAGTGTCTCAGGTCCTCTATTTTTAAAATGAATAGTTCATACTTGCCTTTCTCCAAAATAAGCTTGTATACTAATGGACTAATGTGTTAGTTAATAAATTCAAGTTAACTAATAGCTCAGAATACTTCATTATTCAGTATTCTGAGGCATACTTCAGTAGCTCTTCTCCTACTTGAGACCAGGTAATATTCAATACCTCAGAATGCTTTGGGAAAAGAAGAACAGAGCATTATGTTTCCATAGACATCAGGTTTAATCATGAGAACTACTAAGAGAAACATCACTATTGGAGAAAAAGAAACTACTTATTACTCAGGGGAAAAAGAAAAACAAAACAAAACTTGGATACTGCAAATATGGTGGAGGCTGATAGGGGAAGAGGCAAACCCATTTAAGTCATTTTTTTTAGTTCTCCTGGATAAACAGATTGAGAGCCTGACCAGTATGTAAATCAGTATTTTGTCCTAACTCGAAGTGTTTTACTGAAACAGTAGAAAGGACAAAGAACCAAAAAAAAAGAAAAAAAAAAAAAAAGACAGAATAAATACCATGGAAAGTTTATCCTAATAAGAGAATTACTATTTATTACATCTGCAATATCTGGGAGAAAGAACAGTGAAGCCCAGAGTCTGGGTGGAATGCCATTATGACTGGGTTTTTTTTTCCCCCTCACATCTCCCTTTGATTTAATACCTTTTGCATCCATGTAGCAGTTTGCAAAGAAGTGTCTTAAATGCATAAAGTGACTGCAGCATGAGGTAGTAAAGGGCTAAGGTACAGTACAGTGCCTTGCATGAGGCTTTCAAAGGGACTGTCTATGATCTGAAATGAATTTGTGAGACTGGTGCACAGGTATTGGAAAATCAAATGCTAATACTGCATTCTGCAGTTCTACATTGCCAGCCTGATTTTTGGTGGTGTTTGATTCTCAGAAGTTATTGCAGCTCTACCTAATTTCAGCTAAAGTGAATGGAAGCTATATGCATCTAAAAATCTAAATGACACTAAAACAGGCAATTTAAAAATAAAAAAAAAAAACAGTGAGTCAAAAGGTGTTTACTGTGTCATGACTCCCAGAAACTCTGTGTGCAATCCAGGCAAGTTCTTTAACATAGACTGCCCTTAAAAAAAAAAAAAAAGTTTTCTCCTGCTGTTTCTCTTCCACTATTTGACCACATGAATGTAAGCTCTTCCAGTCCAAGATTATCTGCTGTGGCCATTCAAGGTGCTATAAATGAGTTCTTTCTTGCCATCCAGAGGGACCTGGACAGGCTGGAGAGGTGGGCCACTGTCAACCTCATGAAGTTCAACAAGGTCAAGTGCAAGGACCTGCACATGGGTCAAGGCAATCCCAAGCAAAAGTACAGGCTGGGCAGAGAATGGATAGAAAGCAGCCCTGAGGAGAAGGACTTGGGTGTGTTAGTGGATGAAAAGATGAAAATGCGCCGGCAGTGTGCGCTGGCAACCCAGAAAGCCATCTGTGCCCTGGGCTGTATCTGGAGGAGTGTGGCCAGCAGTTTGAAAAGGTGATTCTTGCCTTCTACTATGCTCTTGTCAGACCCCACCTGGAGTACTGCATCCAGATCTGGGACCCCCAGTATAAGAAGGATATCTACTGGTTGGAATGAGTCAAGATGAGGGCCACAAAGATGATTAGAGGGCTGGAGCACCTCTTCTATGCAGACAGGCTGAGAGAGTTGGGCTTGTTCAGCCTGGAGAAGAGAAGGTTCGGGGGACGCCTTATTTCAGCCTTCCAGTACCTGAAGGGGGCCTACAAGAAAGCTCGGGGCAGGGAGTGGGGAAGGGAATCTAATCTATTAGATTAGATATCAAGAAAAAATTTTTCATGGAGAGGGTGGTGAGGCACTGGAACAGGTTGGCCAGAGAAGCTGTGGATGCCCCATCCCTGGAAGTCTTCAAGGCCAGGCTGGATGAGGCTTTGAGCAACCTGGTCTGATAAAAGGTGCCTTTGTCCATGGTAGGGCAGTTGGAACTACATAATCCTTGTGATTCCTTCCAACCTAAACTATTCTGTTTCTTTTTCTTGAATTAACTTTACACATTAATCAAGGAAGACCACAACTCATTATTCCCTGAACCATAACTTATAACAGTGATGATATGTGTTGTATAATTTGTGATTCTGTGGTAAGTTGTACCAAAATGAAGCATTTGTTAGAAGTCAGACAAGGATATACCTTTAGCCAAAAATATCAGGAGAGGTAAAATGTTGCTAATATCCCTAAATTACCAATATAAAAAAATAATTTTTCGTTCTTTACTTTAGTGCTCGAATGTTGCAGAAATATGTTTACATATTCACTTAGACCACTGGGTTAAACTAAAATAAAAATTGTACCTTGTACCTGATACCAAATAACTAAGAATTTGCTTAATTGGATTTGTAGGCCAAACCCTTCTTCCACTCAAGTCAATTCCCCATTGATCACACTAAAGTGGGGAAGGGAGCAGTGGGAAACTTTTGCATTCAGAGTTATATGGAAATGTTTTCACTTAGATTAAACTGAGACTCAAAAGTGGCTATTTATATGCATGAGACCAACACAAAGTGCATATTCTGCCTCAGGATTAAAGCATTTAGTTTTTCAAGAGAGAACAGTTCATTGATCAATGCTTTATGCCCACATTTCTCATTTTGATAGAGCTTTGCCCATGAACTCTCATTAGATGCCCTGATTCCAGCTTAAAACTTAAATTTGATTTCAACTCCAGTGGTAAGATGTCATGAAGGAAACAGATTGTTCCATATATTCATCGAAATACAGGTCAAAGCTAGGTATATATCAACAGTATTTCATCATCAATAAGGTGTGCCACCAAGATGAATTGATGTTGAGGGCTGTAATTTCTAATCACTTGGTATGTTTGCAATTAATTATATGTACATCTAAGCATATCTGAGTTTATTTGCAAGGGCAGTTTTTCTAAACCAAGCAATTTTACTATTAAACACAAATACTGGTAAAGTTGTGCCCATTAACATGTCTAGTTTCACATGTCTGATATATGATCTCATAGTTAACCAGTCTGATAATTTAATTCCATGGTACAACAGTTCTACGTTGAATATTTGATATAAGGCAGATTAAAGGTTTGACATTAGAAGGTTCCACCCCACGCTACATATTTCACTTTCGCGCCCATCTTCTGTCATACTAATACAAAATGGCATTTTCCAATAAATTCAACACAGTGTTTCATCCAGTTTACTTATAAAAAACAAAAACAAAAAAACCCACAAACAAAAAAATCCACAAACAAAAAAAAAAGAAACATGAGACTCATTGATTAAAAATTTCCAAAACAGTTAGAGTTTTTCATTGGATAACACTCAATGATATAATGGCAATTGTGTGGCTAAATTCTTACATAGGTCTGAAAGCACTCTGTTCATTATATGCCCTTTTAATAAGTTCCTGCCAAATCTCGTATGAATAAATTGTAGAGCTATGGTTCAGAAACTAATTCACACTCATTATTTTCATGAGTTACAGTATATGCCATTTCACCCTTCAGCAGATGTGTATTTAGATTAGTTTCAGAGCAAATCTAGTCTAAATCCCAAATCTCTCACTAATAAACACTAAAATATGCTTAATGTACCCAATATGTATTTTTCTGCAGTTAGAGGCTCCCTGCCATATTCTAAAACTATTGGACCTGTTCCCAGAGTAATACTCTCAATTCTGCAGTGAATCACCGCTATGTGCTGCAGCTAACCCATGAGGTGCTTTCAAGTTTTGTACCTGTGAGCCACAACATTTCACAGACACCAGCTCTGAAATCACCCTGACTTCAGTTATTAATCTTGATTTGTTTTTATGTAAAGCACAATGTTAGAAATAAGCTACCTTTGAACAATTCTGTAGAAGGTTAAATAGTGTAAATAGATCTGTATTTTTAGGACAACAGCACTACATCATCAGAAAAAATTCTGACAAAAGAAAAGCTATTAGTAGACCAAAACCGTAATGAGATCATGATTAATAAACACCTCTGAAAGGTCTGCATCAAAGACAAGGCTTTTCTGTGATAAATGTAAACACTCAGACCTTACTTTGCCAAAAGCTGTGTGTTTTAGTTATCCAGCTCGACTGATTGATTTGTTCATTACTCTAATAAATAATTTATCACCTTGAAAAGGACAATTCATTATGCAGATAGCATGAACAAATAACCTTAAACAGCCAAATCTTTAGAAGAATTTGCGGTGTTACCAGTGCCATGAAGCCTGTTTCTGATGCAGAATTTCAGACTGGCATAAAAACAATTACATCAGCATAAAACCAGATCACTTCAGATAACTTCTAAGCCATGACCCCTGTGAATTCACAGTGTAGATCTATCAGAAATCTGATGTGTTAGAACTTATTATAAGCTATAAGCAGCCTTCTTAACAATAAGCATGGAATTAAATTACACTTTATAATATGCCCCCTTTTCTAAATTAGGGAGAAAGTCTGTAAGATTTGCAGTGTTGTTTATATTGTTCTTCCATTTTCTGCCTAAAGTGCCTATATGATTTTGCATAGTGACACAGGATGGAAAAAAATCATATAGAAATAAGCCAGTGGGCCATTTCTCCAAGTGTAGGAAATATCATTGCAAGAACTCAATTTTAACTCATACCAGAGAATTGCTTCTGCATTAAAGGTAAAAATAGGTGGAGATAAGGACACTCGTATCATTGCAACACATTACTCATCACACTTTTCCCTAATAGGAGCACAAGGGATTATTATTATATGGGCTTTATGTCTTGTTTCTTTTTAAATAATATTTAGATGGATGTGAGAGTATCTTTGTTGCAAAGAAAAACACCCTAAAAAAACTGTCTTTGTAATTAAATGTGTAACATATCCCTAAGAAATGGGATTGTCCACTATCATTCATAGAATTAATAGTACCACAATTCAAAGTCATTTAACCAAGTTTTCTCCCTCAGCAATACAAAAGGAGAGTTTGGGTTGTTTTGGTTTTGGGTTTTTTTTTTGACTCTTTTATTTTCCCAGGCAATATAAATACACTAAAGCTTATGCATCGTACTGCAATAGAGGAAACTGGGAGCATTTAGGGAACTGCTGTGTTTTAACCAAAGTGAAAGTCCCTGTTTTTGTGAGAATTAGTATCTAGAATAGCAAGCAGATCACCAGTCTTGGAATACCAAACTGCTTCCAGAAGTCTAGTTCAGAATAAAAAAGTGAACAATTTTTCTCTCATCTTTTGCACACTACATTCCTGAGTCTAACAGAGATTTTCTTGAAGCAATATCTTTATTACAGCATTAAATTGCATTCTACACTGCAACACCTGTGACTGATAATCAAAGATTTTATCAGGTTGTTTGAACCGCCTACTTTCTTGTTTTCTTCCTTTTTTTTTTCTTTTATTTCCCCCTGAATCATGGATCTGGCCTGGGGAAGCAGGTGAATACTGCTTTTTTTTTACTTTGTCTGCCATTACTCCAGAATTTGATCTGCAGATTAAAGTACAGTGTATTCCTCCTTTTTTTTCTTTTTTTTAATAGTAGAAGCTGACGATCTAGTTGTTACATACCTAAAACAATATCAGCATGATCCAAAACTAGGATACTTCATAACAGAGTTGCTACTGCCATTTGTATGACTTCCCCCTCTATTCAGGAAGTCTCACAAAGACAATACCTCAAAAGAAGATGCTGAAGCATTATGATTTGCACAGGATCAGTAATAAAAGTGTCAGGAGATAGCTAGGGAAGGCAGGTAGTAACACAGAAGCTGATGCTCTCCTTTGGATCCTATGGAAACTTTGAATTCAGAGAACTGAATTCCTGCCTTTTGGTACAGGGTCAGGTAGCTTATATCTGCTGGACTTACTCCAGAAACTGTAACACAGAATACCAGGTTTTGCCAAAACCAAAGCTAAGACACCTCATCTTCTCATGTATCCTTATGGAAATTGTGCACTCCAGTGATGATGGATCTCATTTGTTTGTGTGGGGCTTCATCAACTTTATGAATTTTAATAGGCAGGTATGGTGACCTAAGCAGGATCTTAAGGAAAACATATTAAGCATCAATATTGGAAGAAATGAAACTACTGTTGCAGTTTTATGACATAAATTTGTATTTCTCCTGATGCGAATTAATTAATTAAATAGAAGAGTTAACATTTTTCCCATAATGACAAAACACTTCTGAATCTGCAGTAATAAAATGAAACTGTACTGCATCAGCAACATATGTCTTCCATAATGTTTTATTTCCATACGCTACTCCTTATTTATTAAACTTAACCATGGGATGTGACCGTTGATGAGCAGAACAAATTAAAGTCTGAATAAAGGTTTCCTCCAAATAAGTCACAGTGCAAGCAATAACCAGCAAGAAATGGGATACAGTTGATAAGCAGAAAGCTTGCTTTATTGATTTTTTTTCCCTCTTCCCCAATTAGGTTAGGTAGATTCTATTCATCTGCTAACTTAAATAGATATGAATGTGAACTCTCTGAGGTATTCCTGAGAAGCTTTCAGTACAGATGTTTCCATATCACTGCACTCAGAGGGTTTGGTGGTAGCTGACAGCTGTGGGTATATAAATTAAATGGAAGATTATTGATGTATTTGAAAAACAAAACAAAACACAAAATACCCAAAAAGACCACATTTTTTCTCGAATTTCAGCTTTCCAAAATAGTTCAATGATGTAGAAACAATGTTCAATTTCATTTTATGTGGTACCAGATTTATGACAGCATGACTGTTTGTAACTCTACAAAAAAAGTTAGAGTTATTTGCCTTTAGAGCAACCCACATATTGCGTTCACAATATCATGCCTGTATAGGACATAACTGAAAACCTGTATCTTCACCTAAGGGATAGTGAGAGACAGATGAGTTTTTGGATACAATGAACTTGTCCCTGAACCCAAATGTGTAGCTACCCATAAAAAAAAAAAAAAAAAAAAATTAATATGGCCATCTCTGGAGATAGGAAAACTTGATCCTACAAGGGGTGGTTGAGGAGCCTGAAGTAATCTGTGACATGTTTGGAAAGTTTCTACAGAACAGGGCTTTAATTTCTTTCTGAGGTAAGGAAGCTCAATAAAGGCTAGTGCTGTACCTATTTCTTGGTGAAAATAGCAGAAATTGGTGCCTCAAGAAGTGCCCCAGCATCCAATTACTTTCTAGTGAGGAAGGATGAGTCACAGATTCTGCACGTACTAGGACAGGCACCATAGATGCCTCTGAGCAGCTGAAAGTGGCAAAATGCTGCTCTCTGCTCCTAAAAAGAATTTGTGAAGGCAGACCTGAGAGTTCATGAAGGCTGCTCAGCTGTAACTAGAGAAGATGGTGAGTTGGGGAAGGCAACCCAGTGAGAGCCAGTCACCATTTGAAGATAGAGGTTACCAGGTCAGCTGCAAGTGCTTTGTGCAGTGAGGCAGGCAGTGGATGTGGGAGGGGGCTCTCCTGAGCCACATGGAGTCATGATATTAGGAATATAACTAAATTAAGGAGGAAGAAAGGTCTAAACAGTGTCCTTGGCTGGGACTGAAATGAAGAGACTCCCACAGTGAAAAACAACATTAGCCCTTGAAAAATTAAAGGGTGACATTCAGTGTGGTCATGGAAACTTTGCCTGTAGGAAATAAAAGAAATTTTACTGTATTAAATTAACCCCTTGCATTCCACAGGAGAGAGGGCAGGCTCTGCCTGAAGAGCTAATCATCTGCTGAAACACTCTGAGAAAGCATCTTGGCTTGTAACTTCATACAAATTTCATGAGACATAAAGGCAGGATAAGAAGAATTAATTTGGGAATTCCTGACCCGATCTCCTAATCTACTAGCTTCCTCTGTTTTACATCACCACCATCTCATCATCTGAGGGGCCCCTAACTCTGCCCTGGTCAGAGTGGCAGAGAGACTGTGGTAGGCCTGAAATGCAATCCATATCATGCAGTGTCATTTGCTTTTTCTATATGATGAAGTTTTGAATCAACAGAATGTCTCTTCAATTCCTCCCTCTAACATCTTTTAATAACCTAATAGTAATAATAACAATATGATAACCATAAATAGTTTTTACTACTTTCATGGACACAACCGCTAATTAAAGTAATCTGATGATCGTTGTAAACCACACCTATTTCCTTAAAACTCTGGGGTGAAATAGTCAAGATTCAGTGAGGAGGAAGTGCACCTGAGCAAAATTCCATAGGCAAGAGGAGAAGGACTGGGATAAAGGAAGAAGATGGGGGCAACAGCTGAAGGAAAGACTTCTTCCTCCCTTGGAAAATTATTCCACTTTCTTCTCAGCACCATCCTGATTTAATGCAATCAAGAAAGCACAAATATGGAGGTAATTAAAGAAAATAACATAATGAAGGACCACAAATCTAATGTTGATATTTCAACACCAATGGTGTTACTTACTTAACTTTGAGTATTTGGATAATTAATTAACATCCACTTAAATAGGCCAGTACGTGGTATATTTATTTATTGCACAAGAATTATTATTATTCAGAATAAAGTTGTTTTTTTTTTTTCTTTCGTTTGGGTTAGGGCTTGAAAAGGGCTATGTGTTAATTCTGCATGCTTACTAAATTACTTTTGGAAGCGACAGTGTAGTAGTACTACAGCAGGTTTTCTGGTGAAATGTGATAAGAGGAATGCTGCTCTTCCATTTTACTGTCAAGAACTCTGGACAGTAAGAACATGCCTGACCTGCTGTTACAGAGGCTTAGCAAAAAAAGTAAGTTTTGTGGGTTGTGTGTTTGGTGTTTTTTTGTTTGTTTTTTTTTTTTTTGGGTTTGTTTTTTTTTTAGAAATATTTGTTTTAACTCAACAGTTTACACAGCTTGTGGGAATGAAAGCACAGAGGTTACATTCCTTGATGTTCTTCCATCTCTCAAATATGCTCAAAGCTTCTTCCCTGCTCTCTTCTTTGGAGGCTTTATTAATACCCAGAGATTGTCTGTTATAATCAGAAAACAATACATTTAATTTTACATATTTAGGTTTGTAAGTGATTTATTTGCTATATTATAATCATGTCTATTATAAATGGACTGCACTATAATTATATTTACATTTACCAACCACTTCCATTGAATGGGAGACCATGGAGGTCACTGCACTGCAACCTCTGGGTATTTCAGACATTTTGAACATCTGGCACCACATTATTAGAACTGTCACAGTAAACTAGAGAGCTTTGAGAACCTATTATCATTCATGTAGGTTATGACTGATGAGATGATGTGAGTCGGTTTAGAAAGATGTTTTTATTTAGTTGGGTTTTTTTCTTTTCTTGAATGAATATAGCACTATAAACATTGTGTACTTTTCTTGTCAATAAAAATTTGAAATTAGTCAGGCTTAGAATATAAGATATTTGACCCCTAACTATAAACAATACAGCACGAGTTATCTACTACAGCTTTTCTAGGCTGATTCAAAAAATACTAAAACTGTATAAAGCAAGTGGATTAAAATCAGTTTTTCTTTTTGTTTTATGTAATTTCACAGACTTTAGTACGCCAGAAAGACTTCTATTTTATTGGGAATATAGAAGCTTTTATATATACATATGTTTGTGTATGTATATTTTTCTTCTATGTACAGTTTCTTCTTCATATTATATATAAATATAATATAA
>NW_010262174.1:0-15667 GCF_000690775.1 Eurypyga helias | reverse complement strand
GATATGTGGCACCGAAGGGGAAAAGAGAGTTGAGTTTATGACACTGAATTTTTGCTATGTCCCATGTTCATTCTTTGAAATCTTTCTATATATTTATTATAACCAACATGAAATATATCATAAAATGTCTCAGGTTTCTTAGGGGTTGAGGGGATGTTAGGGGAAAGAAAACAATCAAAACCTCTTGTCTATTCCACACTATTTCCACTATACATTCTGAGAACACAACAGTGTCCAACTTTTTATATGGTAAAAAAAAACCAAAACAAAGAGGTTGGGTTATCTGCAAGTTACAGATATTACAGAGCTACCTACCAGACCATAGATGGGGTTTATAGATACTGTGTGTAGCTGGCAAGATTGTGACAGATTAAAGACCGCAAGATCAAGAGCCAACAGTTTCTTGCCAAATCCAGAAGAGTAAACCAGAGAACAGGGATATCTGAAAAATAGTTCATTTTGTCATATCTGCAACAGTTTAGCTGCTATTGTGCCTTATTCCACAACTTAGTAAAATCACTGGCATTTGTCTTGGAGTCAACATTGGTTTCTCCAGGAGTTTTCAGAATATGTTGTATCAAAAGATGGATGACAATTCGCCAAACAAAGCACAAGATTGAGAGACTAGGAAAAGATCATTTTATTTATGTAAGATTTAAATAGCCTGTTTTCTGTTAGAGGCACTCTGATGAGATTTCAAGAACCTGTACTCACAAGATCTTTAATTTCTTATTAATCAAATGGGATCATGAAAAGAGTACACATGGTTGGAAATGTATGGGCGACCCTGTGCAGCTTTCCAAAGCAATCAGGGAATGCAGGGGGCAGACAAGTGAGAACAGAGTCCTGTTAAAGGAAAAAACCTCATCATTAGGCATAGGTCATGTGGTAGACTTCTTAACTCAAAAAAAGCAGGGAGAAGTTGTCAAGTAGAATGTGTCTCTGGAGTACTGTTTGCAAACAGAGGCTGTTATGTTGCAGTATTAAGCCCATATGAGGTGGTGTGTGGGTGCTCCTGGGGTTTTAAACTGTAAATTACAGGGGCATGCTAAACTAGTGTATGTCTACACAGGTAGTTTCACTTAATTTAACTGTCATTCTAAATCATTTTAACATCATACCTTTAGTTAAACCATTCATTTTGAGCAGCCTGCCTTTAAGCCCTAGTCTTGCAATGAGTCCCTGGTGGATCCTAGTTGAAGCTAATGGGGCTGTATGTGGTTGTAGGGTAGCAATTGCATAAAATTCATTAAAGGACTGGGGCTTATTTGTGTAAGGATAGCTCTGATACTTATGTTTATGGGGATCTCTTTATACAACAACTATTCCTCGTTATTTCAGTGAGACTATTTATGAGTTAAAATACAGTTCGGCAAGAATTTGGTTGCACTCACGTGGAGATGTTTGTTACCATGTTGTTGTACCTTACCCCATTGAAATCAAGGTGATTACTAATGTCTGTGATATCACTTGAATGGTGAAGGGTTTGCAGGAGTGGAATATTCTTGAACTATGTGAATGAGATGTTTGTTTTGAGAATACCAGAATACCAACCATAGAAAAAACGACTTAGAAACTATAATAATGTTAGAAGAGAAATGGATACAAGAGGGTGAGGGGGAAAAAAAAAAAAAAGCTCTATGTGCTCTATTATGTATCTTGATAGTATTCCTAGAAGGACTGGGAGTAGGTTGTGTTACAATCTTTATTTCTGGGTTAGAAGAAACTGTCATTTCTCTGCAGATGAAACAGGTTAAAATCCTAGTTAAAATCCAGATTCTACTTTATCCTCATACACTTTTATTCTGGGGCGGAAAGTGCCCCTGTGCAAAAATGCACACCTCTTAGGATATAAATGCTATAAAATCTTCTTAAAATTTGGATCTGAACAGAAAGCTATATGCTTTCCTGACCACGTGGAAGGCAATACAGCTGAGCTGATTAATGTCAATACCAAATCTACCCCTTTTAAGTGGCTGACATTTATGCACAGCAGCACAATGAAATAAATTGAATTACTTATGTAAGTGCTCTCCCACATAAGGGCTGCAAAACTCACTCTTGCCAATTCTTCCCCAGCCCTACTCTGCAGTGTTAACGAGGAAGACAGGTCTGTCCTTAAGATACTAAAATATTCCAGTGCAGAAAATTAGAGGACTTCTGTTCATGGTACAGAAGAGTGTTCTGCTTCAAATAATTTTTGTTGCCTCTCAGGTTTCAGCTCAGCTGCTTGTTGAATGGGTTAAATCATAATAAGGAGTAATAGAAATTAAAGAAGCCAGTATAAAATTGATATAAATAGCTATGAGAACAGTCACAGATGAGCATTATTGGGATTTCTAATTTGTATTACAGACCATTAGGCATGGATACATTAAGTCTCTCACCTTCAAATTGTGCTTTTCAGCTCTTCTTAGAGTTGGAATGCAGGGACGTCATAATTTACTTAAGTGAGATATATTCTGTTATTTCACATTGAGGGGGAAAAAAAAAAACCAACACCCCAAAAGAGCCAAACACCACAGAGAAATCACATTGATTTCAGTGGAATTATTCCAGATTTTCCACAAATCAGTTAATTCTTTCCATGCTCTGCAAAGCAACCTGAACATAAGTGGACCTTCTTAGTGATAGATGATCTAATCCCAGTATCCCTGGAGGTTGTACAAAGAAAGCTGATCCATGGGATGAATAGCTCCAGAACTAGACCTCTTCTGCCTTTGAGAAAGAGGAAGCAAATCCATGTACCCTGATCTCATTGAACTTTATACTTTGATTTTTTTTACCAGTGCATAAAAGTAATGGAAAGAAACAGAATATCTGTTCTGCATAATGCTCAGAAAATCTGAGGCTCACAGATACTTTCACTTATCATCACACAAAGTATGCCTGATAACATGTACATCTATAAGAATTCAAATCTTCAGGATTCCATAGGCTTTCATATATATTAAACAAATCCTTCTGTCAAAAGGGGATATATTTTCACAACACAGTGAAAGATTTAAACTATCTGGGCCTCACTAAGAAGTAACTTAACACTTCAGAAAATGTAACCCTCCATCATGCTGTGAAAATGAATCACAGCCTCAATTTTTAAAATCATATCCTAAAGTTCATTGATCACACAAAGGCAAGGGAAAGACAAAGGGATGATCTTTGATTCCTAAACTTGTTTCATGTAACTCAAGATAATAAGATGAGATTTCACAAACACGAGGCACACAGAGAGGAGAAATAGTTAAGCTGAAGATGTATCAAACATGGAGTAGGAGTATCAACACAGAAATTCATCATGGGAATTAATTGTCTTGTATGAAGAAACAGAAGGATGAAACATCAAATTCAATCGCCTACTCCTTTTGCTGTAAGAACAGGGAAAGATGGCAATGCATCAAGTTTGGGGATTTAAGATATCTCAGTTCTTTGCCTTATTTCTGCTGCAGACTTTCAGCAGAAGTGATTTTTGCCACTGGACTTCAGCTCTGCATCTCTAAAAAGAGAATAATTGCCCATTTCTTGTCTAATTGGCCTACACAGGTGTAAGGAAACACAAGAAGTTTCTTATCTCACCTGTAGCCTTTTGGTATACCTGTAATAAAAAAATGAAAAATATTATGATGCCCCCATTTTATCTCCTGAGAGGAAAACAGTTTCCAAACAGCTAAGCTGGAATAGTTTTCCCTGTTCTGAATGCCTATCTTCACTAGACAGTGCAGTTATTATTGGCTCAGTACATACCTTCTGGTATCTGGTTTGCTCATTTGGACATATAACCATCTCTTCTGTGTTTGATGTCAGTATTTCAACTTGATTCCATGTTAAGCCTGTTTATTCATCTTAGATATTCAATGGCAAAAAGCCAAAAACTCTACCAGACGGAAGATTTCGTGGTGTATTTGTTGTCTTTTCAGAGTGTTGATTTCTGAAAGTCAGGAAATACGGGATCTCTGCCCTTTTATGGGGCAGTCCGTAGCCAAAGGGAATTATCTGCAAATGCTCCAGAGGCAAGCACCTTGTTAGATACACCTGTATTGAACTGATCCAGGGATCAGTAGGAATAAATTGACAGAGCTGTGCTTGTTGTAAAATAGAACCTGGGAGGATTGCAGGAGGGAAGACAAAGGGAAGAGACAAGGAAAACAAAGGAGCATGTGCACTCTCTGAAATACCTGATAGGCCTTATTTCATGCTCTGTTGAGTAGATTGTGGCAGTAAAGAAGTAAGAAAATTTTCTTGTGTTTGGAACTGTCTGACTTTGTTTACCCATAACTCACAGGATGACAATCACCTTAAGCCTGCATTTTCTCTTTCCAGAGCTATTAATTTAAGTTACGTTCTGGAAATGTTGGAGTCTGATTCAAACAGAAAATGAGCAGAATGATGCATAACTTTCCATGTAAAAAGTACAATACATACCCTCTAAATCTTACTCCATAGCCAGGGTCTTCAAAGGGCACTCAGATCCCACTAACAGAACCTTGTCCTTGACATATACTGGATTGCAAATTTAAAATAGTCTTTCTAAGACCTATTCCAACACATGAATCCTGGCATTCACAATGTGCCATGCGTAACTCCATACACAAAGATGAGAAAGGGCAAATACAAGGTAATAGCTACTTTTCTACCCATGATCTGCCTATGTCATTTCCCATAGTCTGACTTCTACTGATCCTTCTTCTTCCCCATATTGCTGACTTCCTTCTCAGCCAGCACATGCACCGTTAAGTTATTTTCTTTGTAAAATTTTGTGGGATTTTTCACTTCTGAATTTTGCCCAGACCTACTCGGATTATGTTTGCTTTTCATCCTATAACAGAGGTAGGCAGTAGCAAAATTCACTCCTTTGCCCCTTTGTCATCAGTGAATACAGGGAAGCCGTGACTTTCATGTGGCACTTGCTGGACTTAGGTACGTGTTCCTTTGAACTACCCAGATGATATGAAACACAGAATGGAAGTCACTTCACTTGGCATATGTGTGATGCAACTAATTTGATTTGTAAAGTTAAAGGCTTGAGGTGTATCAAGCAATGTCAGCAGTAGCACTTATGTCGGTATTCAGTAAATACTGTATTTCAACTGCAGAGCCCTGGCTAATTTTTTTTTTTATTTCACCTGAAATTATAGTAAAGAAGTCTGCTTAAATTATAATAGAATATGAACAGGCTATAACTGTCTAGAGAATGTAGGAACCATGTATTGTTCCATGTTACAGTGTTGCTGACGACTACTGTATTAATTGGTGCCTATAGTAATCAGTTTTTAATATTTTGTTTATTGGAAATGTTACTTTCTTACTTGTTCAGTAAGTGTCTAAAAAATCTCTTGTTTGTGCGGCTAAAATATTTCTTGTAAGTCAGCTTAAGTTAGAGAAGTATTGCAATTTTTGGTGTTTATTTTCCCCCTTCTGACTGTCTCCTTTAATGAGATCTGGTTAGAGATCACAAGAAAGAATAAGAGGTGTAGGAGTGTAAAAGAGAGTGAGAGAATGCTGATCCTAAGCAGTATAATTACAAATGTCTTCTTGTAGGAGGAACCTGTCTTCTCTTTGATTTTACAGATGGTTGGGATTTTTCATTTGAGGTTATGAGAAAAAATGTGCTAGCTTGTCCAAAATCGTCTATTCCTCTTGACAAGGTCTTTGTCCTTAGAATGTGCTAAAAGGACTCAAATGAAAAAAAAAAAAAAATCATCCCACTATTCTATTTTTGGCTGCTATTTTAAGCCATTATAGATGATCTATCTTGCACCTTTTATGCAGCATGGCTATTATTTATACATGAAAGAAAATTGTACTGGACTTGCATGGAGAGGGGGGATCTTTCACTTTCTCTCCTTCTGTGCTTAAAGTCAACATTTGCAACCTTGTCTCAGAATTCATTACTCCTGTTTTGCAACCTTTTGTCCTGACCCAAAGCTCGTTGAAGTATGCTACCAATACTTCATTTTGTACCTAAGGAGGTATGTGAGTGTGCTGGATTTAGTACACTAGGTTCATTCTATCCTTTCTCCAGATACTTAGTCCTGTGCAGTACAGGGATGAAATGCACCAACCCCTTCTCCGATGGGCAACAGTATGTTCATTCAGGGCTTTTCCTCTCTTTCCTGCATTTAATTAATTGCTTTTCCTTAGAGTGTGGGTGGCTTAAATTGATACTTGAGAGCAAGTTTATCAGTATTCACAGAGACGTTTAAATAACAGCCAGATCATTTCTAAGGGGAAGCTGTTTGATAAAAATGTAATAGTAGAAACTAGCCAGAATAGTCCCTTATTTCTTCCTCTTCTAGTCTTTCTTTCCATAAATCTAAAAATTACAATCAAACTGAATAAAATGGAACCAATTGTCCTAAAAATTACTTCAGACTCTAGAGGTGACATTATATGGTTTCTTTTATGCAAAATTTCTCACCACTATTTTTTGAGCACTTAAATATTGGCATTTGCCAACTCTGCCTGCCCACAGATGAAAAGAGGCTGGCAGCTGACTTCAGATTGTAAAGCATGCCTTCCTTCATTCAAGCCATCTCCTAGCTAGTGTCATGTAGGGACATTTGCAGCGAACATACAGAAATTACTATACAGAAATTCCCATTTTGTGGTTTCCTCCTTAACTTGTTTTTCCTTTGTTTCCAAAAGGTCCCTTCCACATGAGCCTTACTTCCATTATGGTTTTCATTACTGTCTGTAAGAACAGTGTTCTTCACTGAGAAACTGCTGGCTCTGCGGCTGAACACCTTTACTCAAAAATACCTACAGGAACCAGGCATCCTCTGCTCAGACACACAGAGGAAGATTCAGAGTTTATCATGTGTTTGCAGATTCAATACAACCAGTAGCATATTCTTGAGACAGCACTGTTAATGCCTTGTTGAAGACACTTCTGTCACTTCTTCTGTTTCATATAAAAGTCAAAAGGTTTGTTAGAACACTGCAAGTAATGGTTGCAATTGCTTCCAAGTGCCCAGCCTCCTTCTAGTCATCAAAACGTTTGCAGGCAATATAATATCAAATCAATAAGTCCTTACATTAAATTTAAAAACAAAAGCAAAAGCAACCCTGAAACAGAAAGGGGAAAAAACCCACTAAAAGAACAACAAAAATCAAACAAAAAAAAACAGGCACAGCCATTCCGTTGGGTAGGCATTACCTGTTCTTATCAGGTCAAAACCAGGCAAGATTTGATGATAAGGAAATGTGAGAGAGTTCAAAAGTCAAAAAGGAAACAGAGGCACAGAGAGATTTAAAGATCTGTCCAAGATGACATAGCAGACCAGCAGCAGAACTGCCAACAACATCTAGCTTCACGCTTCCAACCATTTTTTCTTCTAGACCAGCACAGCCAACTATATATTGGGGCTTAGAGTTAAAAAATTATGTCATATAAATCAAGGAATCCTAACTTTCCTGGGTAAAAAGACTAGCAGTAGGTACAATGTTCTGCTATTCTCCTAATTAATTATTCTGTGATACCATGACTGGAAGTCAAATTTTGAAAATAATGGGAATACAACATGTTGTTAGCTTTAGCAGTTTGTTTTCAGAACAGCTGTATGAAAAGTCTTAGTAAGCCTGCGACTGAAAGTCAGTTTAATCAGGAAAACAGTCATATATGTCTGTCTTATAATATTAAAAGAGTTATTGATCTAATTTCAAATTAAATACATTAGTGAGCTGGATGTGCAGTCTCTTGCCAATGCAATCTGTAATTTTTTCAATAATACCACAGAAGCAAGATTCCCAATATTGTCATATTACTGTATTACAACTGACACTGGAAAGGACAAGGGTTATTTCCTTTCAATTTGATCTTCAATTGGCATTTAACCTGAATCTTTCACAACACTGTCAGATATGGAAAAGTTTCTGCCATGCAAACATACATGTGTGACACTGAAGAGTCAACTATTTTATTATTTCTTTTCTCTGGAGATGTTATGATATAAGCAATGTCCTCTTTCTGTTAGCCATATCTTGTATTGTAGTGTGCACAGGTAACATACATGGCTATGTGGTTATTTCTGTAAAGTGGCAATTATTTCTATCTAGTATGTCCAATGTGTAATTCAGTCATCTAACCCTCATGCAGTTTTAATCTGCTTTTTTAAGAAAAGAAACCCAAGACACATGCTTCTGCTTGTGATACTTCAAACTGTCTGAACTGCTGCCCTGGATTTTTATCATTATTCCCCTTGCCATGCCTTCTTGCTGCCGTGTTATCTCAATAGTTCAGAATGAAGGGGAGGGAATCTCAACTGGCTTATAGAGAAAGAGCTGGTCTGACTGTATCATGTGTGTCTGTGTCAGGCCATAGCTATAGGTCCTCTCTATTCCCAGCTCAGTCCATAACCAATATTCTCGTAATTAGCCTTAAGACTTTTCACCCAGCCTGAGCTGAATGAGGTTGCCAGGGTGCAGAATGAAATTACACAGCCTTCTCCAGCTTCACGCAGAAAGAATAGGGCACATAGCATTTAGTATGTATAAATCAACAAGAATGCTGCACCTGAAAAGTGGTTTGAAAAGGGCAGCAGCCTCTTAAAAAGCTTTGGAAGCTAACTTTTAACTTTGAAGTGAGGCTTGAAAGTTGAAATTCAACTTGTGGTATTATTAGGTGGATTATTGTACCCCTTATCTCCCTTTTTTCTCCTGTGTGTATAAAAGGCTCATAACTCACCAGTGAAGTTGCCAATGTTAAGAATATTTTCCAGAGCTGAAGGAACATACACATTCTTTACTACTAAGAGATTTTGTTTATTCTTGAAGAGCAATTTCTTTATACTGTATGTCCACAGGTTTTTCAAATGATCATAGAATCATAGAATGGTTTGGGTTGGAAGGGACCTTAAAGATCATCTAGTTCCAACCCCCCTGCCATGGGCCGGGACACCTTCCACTAGACCAGGGTGCTCAAAGCCACATCCAGGGATGGGGCATCCACAACAGCTCTGGGCAACCTGTTCCAGTGCCTCACCACCCTCTCTGAAGAATTTCTTCCTGACATCTAATCTAGACCTCCTTGATTTCAATTTATACCCATTACCCCTTGTCCTATCACTACAGGCTCTTGTAAAAAGTCCTCTCCCAGTACCCTTGTAGCCCCTTCAGATACTGGAAAGCTGCAATGAGGTCTCCTCGGAGCCTCCTCTTCTCCAGGCTGAACAAGCCCAGTTCTCGCAGCCTTTCATCATAGGAGAGGTGCTCCAGCCCTCTGATCATCTTCGTGGCCCTCCTCTGGACTCGCTCCAAGTGGTCAATATCCTTCTGATATTGAGGGCTCCACAGCTGGACGCAGCACTCCAGGTGGGGGCTCCCCAGAGCAGAGTAGAGGGGCAGAATCCCCTCCCTCGACCTGCTGGCCACACCTCTCCGGATACAGCCCAGGAGACGGTTGGCCTTCTGGGCTGCCAGCGCACACTGCCAGATCATGTTCAGTTTTTCATCAACCAGTATGATGGTTGAATTGGCATATACCTTGAAAAATATTCCTGTTTATAAAGTTGTACAATAAACGTGTAATACTATTTAAATTGTAACTACAGCAATATGTAGCACTGATTTTTCCTCTTGTGAAAGCAGCTAGTTCCCACAAAATAAATAGTAGACATTTCTTTGCAGTATCACCTAATGAAAATGTAATCACAAACTATATTACAAGGCGATTAATGAGTTGTGTTATTTTTGGATATAAAGCATGTGTTTTTTGCTAAGCTAAAGGTATTGGCAGCCATAAGCCAATTGGCTTGCTAAATCCACACAGATTTCAAAATGGAACAGAAATAAATACTATGTATTTATTCTTAAAGGAATTTATTTTAATTTAAAAAAATCAAATTGTATGAAGTTATTTGAGTGATCTGCTTAGTGATGTCAGACTACACTAGGCTTTTCAGTTTAATTTAAAAATACATGACAGACCCTAGAAACTGACCAAATACAGTGACTTCAGGGAGGAAATACGATTTTTTTTAACATTTGGGACCCTCAGGTAAGCCCGTTTCTCTGCCCGTTATTTATTTCAGCTGTGATCAGTTCAGTTTTAAATCATCTATCTACCAAATCATTACTTCTCAGAGGAACTTCTTCAAATTTCTAGAAAGCTGATAAGATCTATATAGTGCTGATGGATTCTGAAGTCTGAAGTACTTTCCTTTTACACTGAAAATTAACTAACATATAAGAATGACCAATAAAGTTTGAATATTTTTCCTTGGGTCTTTATTTTTTATATGGAATTGTAATTAAGAAGAGAAGATAGTGAGGTTAAAGAGCAATAGTCAATTTATTAACCTGAAAGAAGGCATGAAACAGTGGCTAGAAAATTTATGTGTGTAGCACATATGTATACCTTGCACATGCCTTTATTGTTTTACATATTCTTCATTACTACTTTTCCCAGAATGCTAGCAATGAAGAATATGTAAAACAATAAAGGCATGTGCAAGGTATACATATGTGCTACACACATAAATTTTCTAGCCACTGTTTCATTGTAACTGTTTGCATCCATATATAAACACTACATGCTGAGTGCCTTTATTAGTACACAGAGAATGATGACAGAAACAAAATTGCATTATTTTGTTACCTAAACCTACAGAAAAGAGTTTTGAAGACTGAACAAAGAGAATCAACATGGTTGTTAACTTCTCTGTCAAACTCTGGCCTAGGCTTACATTAAGCAAAGCACTTCAAGATGAGTTCAACTTTTAAGCATTAACTTATGCCCCTTCCTTTCGAAAAAGCACTTAATCAGGCAGGACTCTCAGGTCCTCAGAAACCTGTACTATTTAGTCATGCACACAGAATTAAGCACATACTTGAATGATCCCTCTAACCTGTGATATTAGGAAAGACTGAACAAAAAAAGGGTAGGTACTCTGTTCCTCCTGGTCAGCTATGCCTCTGTCCATATCACAGAATGGTTTGGGTTGGAAGGTGCCTTAATGCTCATCCAGTTCCAACTGCTTTGCCATATGCAGGAACACTTTCCACTAGACAAGGTTGCTCCAAGTCTCATCCAGCCTGGCCTTGAAGACAGCCAGGGATGGGTTATCCACAACTTCTCTGGGAAACCTGTTCCAGTGCTTTACCGCCCTCTCCGTGAATAATTTCCTCCTAATATCTAATCTAAATCTACACACTTTCAATTTAAACCCATTACCCCTTGTTCTATCACTACAGGACCTTTTAAAAAGACTCCCCCTCAGATTTCTTGTAGGCCCCCTTCAGGTACTGGAAGGCTGCAATAAGCTCTCCCCAGAGCCTTCTCTTCTCTGGGATGAACAATCCCAATTCTCAGCCTGTCCCCATAGGAGAGGTTCTCCACCCTCTGATCAACTTTGTGGCCTCCTCTGGACTTGCTCCAACAGGTCCACATCCTTCTTATGTTGAGGGCTCCAGAGCTGGATGCAGCACTCCAGGTGGGGTCTGACAAGAGCAGAGTAGAGGGGGAGAATCCCCTCCCTTGACCTGCTGACCATGCTTTTATGGATACAGCCCAGGATAAGTTTGGCTTTCTGGGCTGCCAGCGCACACTGCCGGCTCATGTTCAGCTTTTCATCCACCAACACCCCCAAGTCCTTCTTCTCAGGGCTGCTCTCTATCCACTCTCCACCAAGCCTGTACTTGTGCTTGGGATTGCCCCAACCCAGGTGTAGGACCTTGTACTTGGCCTTGTTGAACTTCATGAGGTTGGCAGTGGCCCACCTCTTCAGCCTGTCCAGGTCCCTCTGGATGGCATCCCTTCCCTCCAGCATGTTGACCACACCATACAGCTTGGTGTCATCAGCAAAGTTGTTAAGGGGGCACTCAATCCCACTCTCCATTTCACTGACAAAAATGTTAAACAGTACTAGTCCCAACACCAACTCCTGAGAAACGCCGCTCTTTACTAGTCTCCATTTAGATATTGAGCCGTTGACCACCAATCTCTGAGTGCAGCCATCAAGCCAGTTCCTTATCCACCAAGTGGCCCATCCGTCAAATCCATGCCTCTCCAATTTAGAGACAAGGATGTCATGCAGTGTGGTGGTGAAGGCTTTGCACAAGTCCAGGTAGATGACATTGGTTGCCCATTCTCTATCCACCAAGACCATGATCCCATTATAGAAGGCCACCATATTCATCAGGCATGATCTGCCCTTGCTGAAGCCATGTTGGCTGTCACCAATCACCTCCTCATTTTCCATGTGCCTTAGCATGGTTTCTAGGAGGATTTGCTTCATGGTCTTGCCAGGTACAGAGGTGAGATTGACTGGCCTATAGTTCACCAGATCCTTTTTTCCCTTCTTGAAGATGGGGGTTATGTTTCCCTTTTCCAGTCAGTGGGAACTTCACTGGCCTGGCATGACTTCTTGAATATGATAGAGGCTTTGCAACATCATCTGCTAGTTCTTTCAGGACCTGTGGATGTATTCCATCAGGTCCCATGGACTTGTGCACCTTCAGGTTACGTAGGTGGTCCCAGACCTTATTCTCTCTAACCATGGGCAACTCTCCATTCTCCTAGTCCCTGCCCTTGCCTTCCATGACTCTGTGGGGGGCTATGGCTCGCATCTTTGCCAGTGAAGACCGAGGTAAAAATATCACTGAGCACATTGGCCTTCTACATATCCTGGGAAATGAGCTCTCCTGTTTCCTTTAGCAGAGATCCCATATTTTCTATGATCTTCCTTTTATCCCCTATGTACCTACAGAAGCTCTTGTTGCCCTTGATGTCCCTCGCCAGATTTAATTCTGTCAGGGCTTGAGCTTTCCTAACCTGATCCCTGACTTCTCGGATAATTTCTCTGTACTCCTCCCAGGCTCCCTGTCCCTGCCTGCACCCACTGTAGGCTCCCTTTTTGTGCATCAGTTTGTCCAGGAGTTGGTTGTTCATCCACGCAGGCCTCTCGGTGTTTTTACCTGACTTCCTCTTTGTTGGGATGCACAGCTCCTGAGGCTAGAGGAGAAGGTTCTTGCCAGTTTTCTTGGGCCCCTCTCCTCTCCAGGGCTTCATCCAAAGGAACCTTGTCAATCAGTTCCCTGAAGAGGCCAAAGTCTCCTCTCCTACAGTCCAGGGTAGCGAGCTTGATATGCAGACTCCTTGCTTCTTTAAGTATTTCAAACTCCACCATTTCATGGATAATGCAGTCAAGACTGCCCTTGAGCTTCACATTCCCCACCAGCCCCTCTTTGTTGGTGAGAACAAGGTCCAGCATGGCTCCCCTCCTTGTTGGCTCCTCTGTCACTTGGAGAAGGAAGTTGTCATTGATGCATTCCAGGAATCTCCTGGCTTGCTTGCACCCTGCCATGTTGTCCCTCCAACAGATCTCGGGGTGGTTGAAGTTATGATGCAAAGGATTTGTAACTTTTCTTCATCATCTTTTAATATCTGCCATACTTCATGGAAAAGTCAAAATTTTCCCTATACTTCAAGTGATATTTTGCAGTAAATAACAATGCCACCTACAACACACTCCCATCTGCTAGTTAGATTCCTTAGTAAAAGCATCCAATCAGTTAATCCAATCAGATTAATTTTACTTTCATTTTAGAATCCAAGATTCATTAATGACATAGAAACAAGTTTGCATTTGGTTAATTAGTTGAATGATGGTCATCCATATCTATTGCCAGTGGCAGACAGCTGGAGTTGTTAAATCCAGGAAAATAAATTCACTCTCAACACCAAAGTATTAATCAGCTTGGGAAGGCTTGTTGAGGTCCTCAGAAGTACTCTGCAAATAGTATCTTTTTGAAAATTTTCCTGCTTATATGCAGGGTTCTTATTTAGTCCTTTTGTGTACTCCAAAGTCTTTTAAAAGCTGCAGACTTCTCAATGCAGTGTTTGGCAGGCCTGACGTCAAACATTGCTAACTTAAAATTTAGCTGAGGTGCCAAAACTTGTTAGATTTAAGGATGATCGGACTTTCTTAGATTTACTAACTTTTAGATTCTAACCAAATCTGTTCACTGTTTTCACAGCTCCCATAGTAGCTTGATTCTTGTAAGCAGAAACCTATCAATGTGGCACTTAGAGTACATTTTTTATATACATATGAAAATATAACCTTTTTCTCAAATACCTCAGTGACCATGAATTTAACATATTTATAAATTAACTTGATCTCCAGCTACAAACTAAGCTTATCTGAGAAAGAAGGCATGTGGGTGAATTACTTTGTAAAATTAATGACACTGATTCTTGTGAAGTGAAGCAAAAAAGAAACTGATATCTGCAGAGAATAATGATACCTAAGAATGTGTTATGCGAGTCTAATCTATTTGAAAAAATTAAAATGATTGAAACATGAAATCCATTTTTCTTCTGGCATACATGCTAGGGTAGGAAACTACAATAAATTGATAATCAGGTTCTGGTTCTTCATGCACCTTTTCAAATGCCAATGTGATTCCCATAAACAACTTCTTACTGGAAATTGAAAAAGAGTAGTGTCAAATATTGTATAGTGTGACAAATATGTTTAGATGTATTTTTGCATTTTACCATGCACTATTTAACAGTCCACCTAAATATTTAAATGATCTAGCTATTAAAATCTTTGTATCAGACAGTGTGAATACCTGTATTACAATCAACCTTTCCAGATTACCATCTGAAATAAACTTCAGTTTTGCATAGTAAGAATACATAAGAACACATGACTCAGATAGACTTTAACTCCCTCAGAACAGGAAGAAGAAATAAAATGACAAATATTTTTTACCATCCTCTCAGGAAATTAAAATCTTCCACCAGCAACTTTTTTCAGATAAATTTATTTGCACACAAATACATAAAAATAATACATATCGACTCCTAATTTTGTGCTGTAGTATTGATAGATAAATATTTATATTAATGGATCTGGAATTTAGGAGCCTAGTAACTTAACTGTTTACTGACTCAAAGTAAACTCAGAGGCACTTTTCAAAATTTCAATATGTATGTATTACATTTCACTCTAATAAGTGAAAATGTAAAATGTTACAATTATCAGTGAATTAGCATGATGTTAAATGTGATTCTGCACTGCAGCATACAGAAATTGTATTTAAACACCTTTTAACTCGTCATTTTATGTGAGCAGTTCTAACCCCTCTTTAAAACCATTGATATATTATGATACACACATGGTCCAAGAGTAGATAAGCTTTTCGTAAAGTTTAGGGATGTCCCAAAAGAATAATTTATTACATTAATTCTATCACACTTATTATTTGCATTATAGTACTGGGAGTAGTGCCAAGTCACATGGATTTGAAAGTATTTTATGACAATCCTCTCTTTATTTTTACATTTCCACTCTTGAAAAGAGGTTTAGGGTAACATTTTTAATCCAAACTTTGTCAGCTTGCAGAAAGGAATTAACCATGATCAGTCATCAAGCAGCAATTCAAGGCAAATAATTTTTTTATCAAGACAGGTTTACAGAATGACTCTATGTACTCTGGGAGGACTTTGCTAATTATAATCTAGTGATTTCCAAATTCTTGTGCCAAATTTCCCTATTACTGACATGTCTAGGTCTTACCACAAAAAAAAAATCTCAAATCAGACAAGACATCATGCATAAATGGTGATAGTTGTGGACGATGGTAAGAAGGATGATTCGAGAAGATGCTGTGCAATATATCCTACTGTTGTTTCCACATTGTGCTGGGTTCAGCTAGGAAAGGG
>NW_010262173.1:19309-19536 GCF_000690775.1 Eurypyga helias | reverse complement strand
TGGGAACTCAGGAAGATGCTGGGTCCATCTGCATCTCTCCCAGATGGGGCCGGAGAACCGGGCGAGTTACCGCTTGGCAGTGTCAGGACGGCAGCGGGGCCGGTCGATGCCTTTGTCACCACAGAGGCCACGCAAATGGCAAATCCCTGCAAATGGCAAATCCCTGCGTTGCGAAGGCTGCTGGTGGGGCTGGAGAAGGCCGCACCGCGCTCCCCCCGGACCCTGCG
>NW_010262173.1:0-18975 GCF_000690775.1 Eurypyga helias | reverse complement strand
GGGCTGGAGACGGCCGCACCGCCCTCCCCCGGGACTCTGAGAGTCAATGGAGTTTATTACTTTAACATATTTCCTCTCTCTCTCTCTCTGAAGAGCATCATCTCGGCAGTGCTGCTTTGTGAACGAGGAGCCAGCCCCTGCCAGGGGTAGGGTCTCAGCACCAGGCTTTGCTTGCCCAGCGGTGGGAGAGGAATCCCCTGGCACCCCTCTGGCTCGCCAGCCAGCCTCTCTGCTGGCAGTGGGAGAAGGTGGATAAGAGCAGGCAGCTTCTCTGAGCTGAGCTCCGAGGAGAGAGCAGTGGCAGGGTTTCATTAGCCTGCCTCTTAAGGCAGTGAAGTCTCCATCCCCTCCCACGCTCCCTCCCCAGCCCGACCCTGTCCGGCGCAGGGGTGGTGGGATCTCAGCCTTCATCTGGAGCTTCCCGACAAGCCGTAAGTCCTTCTTGGGGAGGAATATCAATTTTCCCCCTGGCTGTTTTATGGTCACCCTGTCAGCCCCTCTGCGCGGCTGGTAGAGTTGGAGCCAGGATTGAGGTTGGCTTTGGGACTGTATCCTGCCCTGCTTCAGGAGCAGGGAGAGGGGACAGCCCTGTTTGAGACTGCCCCAATGACGAGGTGAAGGAGCCAAGGTAGGCTGGGGTGGTTTGTGGGTGGGAAACGAGGTATGGAGTGCTTGGGAACCCCGGAGAGAAGCTGGAGGGAGATTCTGTATGGTTTCCCACAGGAAAGGCTGTGGTAGGATGGGAACAAGGGTGCAGAGCAGTGCTGAGCAGCAGCATCCTGGCACCCTGACATCAACAGGGAGAGGGGCTGAGGGAGCAGGGGCAGCAGAGGCGTTGGGAAAGCATCCTGCAAATCTCCCTGTATCTCTGCAGCCATGAATCTGTACATCAACTGCTCTGGCCCCAAGTTTCCCCTGCCCCAGCAAGACTTTCCTGTGGAGCCCATCAGCTCTGATCTGTGCAACAGGACTCACCCAGAGACCTTGTTCGACCCCAAGGATGCTAACCTGACGGAGGAGCAGCTGCGGGATAAGTACCTGGGACCACGACGGTCCAGCTTCTTCGTCCCTGTCTGTGTCATCTACCTGCTGATCTTTGTGGTGGGGGCTGTGGGCAACACACTTACCTGCATCGTCATCCTCCGGCACCGGTTCATGAGGACGCCCACCAACTACTACCTGTTCAGCCTGGCCGTGTCCGACCTGCTGGTGCTGCTGCTGGGGATGCCGCTGGAGCTGTACGATATGTGGAACAACTACCCCTTCCTGCTGGGCACCAGCGGCTGCTATTTCAAGACGTTGGTCTTTTGTCCATCCTCAATGTCACAGCCCTGAGCGTGGAGCGCTACATTGCCGTGGTGCACCCGCTCAAGGCCAAGTACGTGGTGACCAGGAATCATGCCAAGAGGGTCATCGTCACCATCTGGGTCTTGTCAGTTGTCTGCTCCATCCCCAACACCAGCCTCCACGGGCTGCAGCCTCTCTACGTTCCCGGCCGAGGGCGGGTGCCCAATTCAGAGATCTGCACCCTGGTGAAGCCACGCTTGACTTACAACCTTATCATCCAGATTACCACCATCGTCTTCTTTTTCCTGCCCATGGGGACCATCAGCATCCTCTACCTGCTCATCGGCCTGCAGCTGAAGAAAGAGAAGATGCTGGAGGCCTTGGGAGCCACATCTGGGGGCGGTCGTGACTGCCATGACACCCGGGGGCAGAAGAAAGTCAAGAGGAGGCAGGTCACAAAGATGCTGTGTGAGTCCAGTGCTGGGGATTCTGATGCTGGGGTTGGGCAGAACCAGGGGGTATCACCAGGGACTGTACTGGGAGGGTGCTGGGGGAAACTGAGGCATGGCCAGTCCCGAGCACCAAGGCTGGGTTGTCCCAGAGGAATGCTGTGGGGCTCAGTTGTGGGGTGTCAAGGCAGAGGCAGATCTGGTGGCTCCAGTACAGCAGTGAGGATTGCTTGTGCCAGCTCCCTCCCAGCCACAAAACCTCCCTTCCTCAAGGAAAGTGCTGTGTGAGAAAAGGAAAGGAGGTAGGTTGAGATGTGGGAACCTGCTCACCCTCCCCCACCCAGAGCTCACATGCTGCTGGTGGTGGTGGTATTTCCCTGAGAGAGACCATTTCTACCCAGTCCCGCAGCCTCTGCGGCCATCCCGGAGCAATGATGCCCTGACCCAAGGCTAGACTGGAGCATCCCTCTGTCCCACCGCTTTGCGCTCTTGCTCCTCTCCCCAGAACCATCCCCGTAGCCTCTGGCCCCCTTCCCGGCAGCGGGAGCTGGCTGCCCTTGGGTAGCCCTCTCTTCCCCGGCACGCTGACCTCCGCGTGCTCCCAGCCCCGTGACAGCACAGCCATGGCGGGTTGCCCAGCACAGTCCATCGTTGGGGCCAGGGCTGCTTCTCTGTTGCATCCCAGGCAAGTGGTAATTCCACTTCTCCCAGCACTGGAGCTTGGGATGGGGGACAAACAGGGACAAATGGACCTGTCCCTATGTGCCACAAAGATGCAGCATGGCACGGGTAAGGCGGGGGACCGCCTATACACCCCCTTTCCTTTCCATCATCAGAGCTGCGTTACAAAAACCCCTCAAAACCAGAGAACAAGGAAAGGACGCACGTATCTCTTGCTCCTTGGACATTGCTGGTGAAGGTGACAGGGTTCTCGGAGGCTGGATGCCCGCACCTGTCCCTATGTGCCACAAAGATGCAGCATGGCACGGGTAAGGCGGGGGACCGCCTATACACCCCCTTTCCTTTCCATCATCAGAGCTGCGTTACAAAAACCCCTCAAAACCAGAGAACAAGGAAAGGACGCACGTATCTCTTGCTCCTTGGACATTGCTGGTGAAGGTGACAGGGTTCTCGGAGGCTGGATGCCCTCAGGGGTGCCCCCCAGCCATGCTGCGTGGCCCCAGGCCAGCGCCTGCTGATGGGGAGTGGGGACACATGGTGCAGCAGCACCTGGAGCAGCCCTGGCAGGAGGTGGAGGGTGGGAGATCATGTCTAGACCTCCAGCCCCTCCACAGTAAGACAAAATGCACTGGGGGGGGGTCCTTCCCCTCTCCCCCTTTCTCCCTCCGGTGTTTTTTTGGGTGCTTTTTGCTATGGCTGAAGCCAAAATGGGGCAGTGCTTGGGCAGGGACTGGAGGTCCCCAGTGGGGGGGGTGAGCCCCATCGTCCCAGTAACACCAGCTCCTTGGCTCCCTACAGTTGTGCTGGTGGTAGTGTTTGGGATCTGCTGGGCACCTTTCCACACCGACCGCCTCGTCTGGAGCTTCGTCTCCACCTGGACCAGCCACATGCTCCACATGTTCCAGTATGTCCACATCATCTCGGGTGTCTTCTTCTACCTGAGCTCGGCTGCCAACCCCATCCTCTACAACCTGATGTCCACCCGCTTCCGGGAGATGTTCAAGGAGGTGATGTGCCACCCCAGCCACCGCCCGCTGCGGTCACAGAAATACTCGCCCAGCGTCACCCGCGCCACCACCCGCAGCACTGAGTGTGAGCCCATGCCCAGCGCCAACGGGCTGCCCCTCTCCGACGCCGAGGAGTACGAGCTGGAGGAGGTGGGCCAAGCCACCACGCATGCAACATCCCTCTGCTGATGAACAGGAGGGTGTGGGGGGCTGGGACTGGCTTTCCCTGCCACCAGCATCCATCTGACTGTGACACCCGTCCCATGGTGGGGAGCAGGACAGGAGTGATGGAGGGGTCCCCATCTCTCTGTGCCGTCCCACTGGGACGAAAAGGCTGGTTTTCTTGGCAGTGTTTCTCCAGGGAGCAGCTGAGGCCAGGGCATCCCTCCTGGTGCAGGGACAGCTGGCTTCTCCACCAGGGATATGCCAGCAAGCCCCCAAACTGCCCCATCCCTCCTGGCCCAGAGAGGAGAGCCCATGGCTTCAGGTTTGGGGGTGTCAGGCACTCCAGGCTGTTTTGGGACACCGTGCTGGATGGGTGTCCCAAGAGGTGCTTGCACCCAGGCTGAGACCCATGGGAGCGGGAGAGGTTTGCATAGGATGGAGTGGGGAAAAACAGGCCTGTGGGTGCCTTATCCCTCGACACCTTCCCAAGGCCCCCTGGCACCGACGTGCCCCTGATTTTCTTGCAGATCCCTTCAGTGGTGCCAGCCAGTGTCTGGCTGCAAGGTTCTGGTACGGCTCCTTGCTCCCAGCCTTCCTCCTGTTCCTCGAGGGCAAGAGAAGGAGCATGGATGCTCCCTCTGGAGCCAGGCCTTGCAGGGCAAAATACAGGACAATGGGAGCTCCAGGCTGCCTGCAGCACTGGGGCACAGCTCCATGCCTGTCCCTGCACCCCACTCTCCCCCTCTCTGGCCCTCACCTGGTGGGTGCCACCCTCCTCTTCCTCAGCCCACTGCAGCCCTCTGCACCCCTGGGGAATGTGGGGAGCCCTCCTCCATCCCTGCCTGGCGTGGGCTGAGCCCCACTGAGAATTAAAAAAAAGCTGTTGGCCTGATTTGTGCCCTGGTTGTGTCCCCCAGGACCCAGCTCCGCTACCAGCATGGGACTGAACGCGGGACATCCTCCTGGGGTGTGACAGGCAGGCCATGTGCCACAGTGATGGGCACTAGGCATGTCCCATCGGCTCTGCCACTGTGAGCTCTGCCGCTGTGGCAGGTCTGCAGGGCTGGGCAGGCATAGGGAACTGCATGGCAGGGAAGACATGAGCAGGATGGATGCACCGTCCCAGTCTCCGGGATGCTCAGGTTGAGCTGGGGCAATTGCAGAGCTGGGGAGCTGCCTCCAGGGTGGTGGAGATCAATCTATCCCCAGACACACAGCTCGGAAAATGTCACAAAAATGCCAGGGAGTGCGGGCTGGCTGGTCACGCTCCCTTGGGCTGGAAGGACCCATTGATTTACTGTCCGAGATCGATGCCGCTGACTTCCTGGCATACGCCAGGTCCTCCCGCAGGATGAAATATCAAGGCTCTGAAATGCCGCCTGAGAGGCTGTCCAAGCAGCTTCAGCTCTTGCCTCGCTTGGCTTTCCCAGCCCCAGGCCCCCCCCGGCCAGCTGGGAAGGCTGCCCTGGCTCAGCATCCCACGGCCGTGCCTCTGGGCTGTGTGGATATGCCAGCCGGGCTTGCCTGGGGACCCGAGCAGAGCACGAAGCCCCAGGCAGAGCGCTGGCAGGGGCATCGCTGCCTGCTGCTGGTCTACTTCCAACCTCTCCTAAGCACAGTGCACAGGGCTGCAGACAGTGAAAAAGAACAGGTAGGATTTGGGGCTTGCAAACTCCCTGCTGCTCCCATTGACTTGGTCCCTGGTTTGGGGGCAGTGCGTCCAGCTCCCCACCAATCCCCATCACCACAGCAGGGCCCGCCGTGGGAAAATCCCTTCCTTGGCCCTTGTGGGGTCCTGCTGGATGAGGGCAGGTGCAGGGCTGCAGTAACTTTGTGTTTCAGGGTCCTGCTGGCCGCTCGCAGCCTCTCTCTGGAGGATATCAATGTGGCCAAGAGCATCGAGATCCATCTGTTTCCTCCCCTTACCAGCTCCCCTTGCTGATGGTCCTGGCAGGGGGGCAGCACCCTGGCAGCTGTGCGTGGCCCCTCGTCACTGCTACGCGGGTGGACGTGACTGATGCCTCCTTGATGGCCGTTATTGCCCCATCTCGCTTCACCTGTCCGCTTCCCCGGCCACAGATCTGCAGGGAATGGGTTTTTAATAAGCAGTCGATAGCACTTTATTACGCAGTGACAGCCGCCTGCGTGGAGCTTCGGGGTCCCTTGTGTGGCGAGTCGGGAGGACACATCCCCCTACTTGTGAGCAGCCGGGCTGTGCGAGGGTACGGCTCTGTCCCTGCAGTATGGAAGGTGTGGCCTGGTTGGGCTCCACACCACCATCTCCTCTCCAAATGCTTTGTTTCTAAAGAGCTGTTCCCCAGAAGTTGTCCATCTGTCACCCCAGTTTTAAGGCAGCATCTGTCCAACAGCCAGTTCCTGACTAACCACCTGCTCCCAGCTCTGGGGGAGCCCCCCAGTGCCCGCTCAGCACCCCCATGGTGAGCACCCATCCCTCCTCCATCACCTCCAGCCCCATTCCCAAGAGGCTCCCTTTCTCCCAGCAGCTCATGGAGCTGTTTTCCATACGCCCTGAGTGACACAGTATCTCCAGAGCTTCCAATAAAAAGATTTATCTCTGTAGCTTTAGGGATTAAAAAGCAATCCATCTGTGAGGCTGCCCCAGCCTTGTAAGGCTTTTTTTTTTTGTGCTGTGGCTGTTTGCAACAGGCATGGAGTGGGTTGGTTTTTTTCCCTTTACAGAGCCAAACTCAAGTTTTATAGCAATTGCCTCGTGTATTTGGAGCCCTGATAGATGGCTCCAGAGAGCGCCAGCAGATTTTTTGCCGGTCCTCTTCAATAAGCCGAGGGAAGGGCTGTTTTTGGCTTCCTACGCACAGGCATGGTATGGGGAAAACTCACACAGCGTGAATTTGACAAAGTCTTTGCATGCCTGGGAGCAAGTGATCCCTTGCTGGGGACGGACAGTGGGGCGGATTTGGGCTGCTCAGCCGTGGATGCGGCACGGCAGCCTTTCCCGCTGAGATCCCAGCCTTTGCAAGGGCGAGTAGGAAAACGTAGATGTCAGCAACTGCAGGGATGTGCTGGGTTTGAGCTCGGCACTGATTTAGGCTGCTTTTTTGGATCATACTTCAATTATTCTTCTTACCCCAGGATAGTGGTGGGGGTGAAAAGCTAACACCTACTGCCTGCAGCCTGGTGATGGGCAGCACAGGGGCAGGCAGGAGGACGTGATTCTGCTCCTCAGGAACACCCGTGGGCTCAGGGTTTAGCCCAGTGCTGAAGGCAGCCCATCTTCCCCTCCCAGCTCCTTGATGACTTCCCAAAGAGCCAGGACGCACAAAGAAACCAGCTTTCCAGGCAGCTGCATGATGCGGAGAGGTGAGGGGGAGGCAGGGAAGTGGTGGCGTGGGGAGTACAGCCCACCTCAAGGACCTGGATGGAGGAGCTCAGCCTCAGCTCCAGATGCTGGGGCTGACTCAGCCGTGGTGCGGTGTGATTGTCACCTGTGCTGGGGACAGTCTTCTCCACATCAAAGCAAAACCAACAGCCCTGGAAGGGCCATGCCGTGCTGTGCAGGGAAGGGATGGGCTCCCACCTCTCCCCATCTTAGGGTGTGCAGGGAGAGGACACACTGGGGCCAGATGGGCAAAGGGCATCTCCAAGAAATGAGTGTCTGTGTGTTATTTAAGGACCTCCATGCCTGAAATCCCACCATCCTCGTGTCAGGGTGGTGGGAAGGACAGAGGTGTGATGCACAGTGCCTCTCCCCACAGCCTAGCAGCAGCACGCAGGGACAATTTCAAGGGCAAAGTAGCCCCTTAAAGCCACCGGGCACCTTCAGAGGCATCACCTGGGGCAGGGTTAACACCCTGCAGAAGAGACTGTCTGGTTAGCCCATGCCTCCTCCTGTCACGACGTGCTGTTGCTAAAGATAACAGAATTGATGTCAGAGGAGCCTGCGTGATGCTTAATTTGGTTCACGGGGACCCTTTGGTTAAGAAATGTGAGTGATGTATAATTAGCATGGCAGTAAATGGATTAAAGCTGGCTGGATGGCAGAGCTCTGGGGCGAGGGGGACTGATAACAAATGGCTCCGATTGCTGACAGGTCGGCGGGGATGGGGCTCAGCCCAAAGCCCCCAGATTGTCCATAAACAGGTCCCTGGGGCTTAGGGAGTGAAAGTGGAGGGCTCCGAGACTGACCTGGAGGGCAACAGCCTGCAAAGGTCTTCCCCACAGCCCACAAAATCTTAGGGTCTCCAGCATACATGTCCTAGGGTCTGCCCTGGCCCCTTGTGTAGGATATGGAGGATAAGGGGGCACCAGCTCTCTGGTCCTCATTGGGGTGGAACAAATTCCAGCACAAAGAGGAAGGCTGGGATGCCCAGACTGGAAAAAGATAACTTTTATCTAGTTTCGTATGTATTTAGGAGCAGTGAAACATGAGCACAAGTCCCCAAGGATGGTGGTGAAGTCTCTCAAGGGGACTCCCCATGGATCAGATGCTTTTCTAGGTGGTCAACTCCTCTTCAAGTGTGGTTTTGAGGGTATTTGCTTCTGCTGATGACCTGGTTACAGAGTCAGGGAGGGAATGACTGTCCTTGTTCCCTCACTCCACCGTGCCCAGATGGTATCTTCCCTTCCCTCCTGGCACCCAAAGCACCCTGCAGTACCAGGACTGACCCCCTCCAAGATGACTTTGCAATGCAAATGAGTAAAAACCCAAGACATGCACCCATGCACAGGGCTAGACCCCAGCTGTCTCTGCTGCAATGTTATTATAGCAGCAGACTTTAATTACAGGGTTTTATCACCCTTTGTGCTTATCAGGAGCCAGGGTGAGTTTGTCTTCTCAGTTCAGGACTATTTAATGTGGCACACTGGAGAAAGCTGTCTGAGAGGCATCTAGAGGCCAAAGACATCTTTCTTATCATTCCTGGGCAGGTAGAGTGGCTGTCTCACATTAACCACCATCTCATGTTAATGATGCTGAGACATCCCTTCCCATCCCCACGCTTGCATCGTGTGCAGGATGGTCCCAGCTGGCCCTGGGGCTAAAAGACAAGCCAAAAACTGTATTTCACACAGGAATCAGCCTGGGGCTGCCAGGAGGGGAGGACACAGGTCCTCCGCAGGTATTTGGCAGAGATGGGATGGAGCAGCTTCCCCAAGCAAGCCCCTCTCGATGCCCTAGCAGGCAGCAGGTACCTGCAGGCACTGGAGCTGCTATCAGGCAGCAGAAAATAAAGACAGAAATAAATCTGGTTTTCCCCAGCTCTGGTGCCTGATCTCTGCAGGGAAGGCTGATAAAAGCCCTTTGCTGCCTGGCATTTGCCTGCACTGTCTCAGAAAGAAACTCAGCACCAGTCCTCCCTCATGTCCTGGTTATGTGCCAGGCGGGATGCTCCTGAGAGAGGGAAATCCCCAGGGGCAGCAGGTTTATAGCAAGTGGTGGACCAGGTCCTGCTTTCCTCAGGGCAAGCTTTTGCCCCAAAAAGCATCCCTATGGGCTGACCTGTCTCTCTCGAGTTGGCCAGACCCCGCAACCCATCAGTCCCCACATGCCCTCTCTCATGGCAGTGGCTTCAGTACACACAAGGGTGTTCCCTCCCCATCCAGACCCTGTAGTGTCAGGCACTGACTTTTCAGTATCCTGCTTGTAGGGAGAAACATGACATTAGAGTTTTAACCCTGCCCCCATTACTGCAGCCCTCAGGTTATCACTGCCCCAAAGCACCCCCTCCCCTGCTCACCAGCCCCTGCAGCACTTGGCTTGGTTTAATTCCTTTTCATTTCTCATCCCATGCTCAGAACAGCTGGGACCAATTCACTGCTGCTGTCACCAGAAAGAAATCAAGTTAATGACAAGAAACTCATTATAATTTAGGAGACCCATACAGCCTCACTGCTGTATTAATGAGGAACAGAGGAGAGTACTGCTACTGCTCGCCCAGCTCTTATCTTCCCACACCTACAGCCCCTAGCCATCCTGGGAGCCCGTTAGCAATCCCAGGCTCAAGCTGCCTTTTTCCAGGTACTGTCTTGTTTTTGCACCATGGTCTGGCCCTTCTGTTTAAGAGCTCTTTGCTCCTCCTGGTGTTTTCATGTGAATTCTGCTCTGGTTAAAGGAAGTTTTCCTTCACTTGTCCAAACTCACTCTGACCCCAGCTCCAAACCTCTCTGCTGGGGCTGATTTAAACAATCCCCTTGCACAGATGGAAAAAACCCAAATGGTTTGAGCTGAGTTTCTTTTATTTTTTTTTTCTGTGGCAATCCCAGCTCACAGGCAGTGAGTTTGCCTGGCAAGAGCCTGGAACACAACAGCAGCAAGTGCCCTGCAAAAGCATCGTCTGCCTGAGTTGGAAGCCCCCTCACGATGAGGGCTGGGTGAGGACTTCTTCAGCCCCTTGCCATAGAAGAAGGGGATAGATAAGAGTGATTTCTACTGACTCTGCAGTGGGTGATTGTATTAAATTAACAGCAGCAAAAAGCTGAAAGAAAGAAAACACAGTAAATGGTGATAATGGGACTGAAAAGCACCTGTTTGCACCCAGTCAGGGTGAGTGAGTGTGGCAATTGAAGTGTTTAAAGGTCTTTCCTCCTGGAAGAAGGATTTTTGTCCCTCTGCTGATTGTCCCATCACTGGAGCTGAGGTTGGTCTGATGGGTCCTATCTGTGAGCATCTCTTCCCTTGTTAGGAGCACCAGCCTTTGAGACGTCTCTGTGCCTGCTTGCTGTTCCTCCCAGCTCCTGGCCCGCTTCCCTGCCCCAAAAGTTTAACATCCCTGTGCAGCACAACAGCTCCAGAACTGAACAGGGCCGTTGGCCGACACCTGTGCAGCTTTATTCCGCGCGTGTGGGTTGGGAGAGGCTGGGGTGGGTGGTGAGACACCCTGTGCGTGGCTCATGATTTTCCCCCAAAACATTCTAGAAAAAGGTTTGGGGTTCTCCAGCCCCATGCCAGGGATGATTTTGGTCACAAAGCCTGACTGAGCTTGAGCCAGGGCCTGGGAGAACAATTTAAAACAGTAGGAAAGACCAAGCCAAGCAACCTGGTATCCTGTACATTTACACCGGGAGGGAGTCAGAGCATGTCCAAGCACGAGCTGCAGGGAGACATGGTCCCACCGCAGCCCTGCTCTGCCAAGGGGCTTGATCAGCCGCGTCCCCTCCTTGCTGGTGAGGACGGGTCCTCTCCTGTGCTGCAGCACCAGTGGGTGTGAATTCACAGGTCACCCCCGGGTAACTTTTTGGCAGTTGGGAGGCTTGTGGGTGTGCTGTGGCCAATGAGAACTTGTCGGTATCTTCAGAATCTTGTGGTCTCTTTTTCCTTCATCCAAGAGGCTGCTCTGTGCCTGGAGCCAGCCCCACAAAAACAGGCGCATCTAGAGAAAGATCTCATTTTTTTCCCCCAGAGAACAGCCAGACACTTTGCTGCAAGCCACCACGTTGCTGCCATCCCCTCTGAACCCCCCCTGGTTCGCTGCTTTTGCTCCAGCCTCAGTGGTGGCAGGAGGATCTCCTTTCCACAGGTGAGAGCAAGGGCAGAAGCAGAGGTAGAAAAACAGATACTGGTTTTGTGCAAATGCCCCCTTGGGTCCAAGGCACCGGGGGGAGAAGAGAGGACTGCATGTGAGTGAGCAAAGCGGGACTCTCCCTGCTTGGTGCAGTTTTGCACCCTCCAGTCCTTCCCGTGCTCAGTGTACCTTTTAATAACCAAAGGGTGAGGTTGAGGCTATGCAGCACTGCACAAACTGAGCACTGCTGTGGCTGGAGGTGTTTGGGCTTTCCCTGAAACTTCCACTTTCCCTTCTGGACCAGCACAATCCCCTTTCATAGGTGGGTTTGCCCCCTCCCAGGCTATGGCTTGTCCGCCAAGGGTGTTTTATCACCGTCAAGGTCTGGGCATGGCTGGCCCTGTGGTGGGAAGCACCTAGTGAAAAGGCACTCAGTTTCCCTGGGAGCGATGCCCCGAGCCAGGGTGAGGATGCGGGCGCAGGATGAGCCCCAGTGAGACGGCAGGACTGGTTTGGGTGCTCCTCAACCGAAAGGTGCAGGGTGATACCACCCGCCTTGCAGGAGCCCCAACCAATTTCAGCAAGTTTAGGCATGAGGCTCCAAGGCTCATGGGCAGGAGGGTGCTGGGTTGGCACCCATAGCAGTGATTCATTCTACTCCCAAAAAAGGGTGCAGAGCGTGCACTGCTCCATGGCACAGACCCTGACCTCTGCCCATCGCTACACAGGCACATCCTAAAGCCTCAGAGTGAAGGGGTGCAGACATACAACAATGCACTTCCCTTACCCTCACAGCATTCCCAGGAAACACATTTTGCTCCTAATATCCCAACAAAACCTTAGCGAGGCTTTTATACACGCATCTGTACCAACATAGGTATGTGTTTAGGATAACACCAGTCTCAGAAAGGCTTTTCTAGAGGAAACGGGGCAGCTCACTGGGTCAGAGCTGCCTTACCTGGCGAGGTGGGAGACTGGGAGCACCAGGCATTCCTCCTCCTCTGACTCAATGTCCCCCTTTAGACATTCCCAAAGAGCCGGAGGCACCTACTTCCTCATCCCTGGAAGCTGTAGGACAGCATTTTCTCTTCTCTTTCTTTCCAGCCTTATTATTTTTCCCAAGACTCTTTAAAGAAATACGTTTTAAAAGGCTGGATTTCAAACTGTGAATCAAACCTTTTGGAGAAATGTAACTTCACAAGCCGAATCAGGTAATAAACAGTACTCGGAGGTTACTTATCCTGCTCAGAATAACTGTAAAAACCCCTCTTTTTCCAAGCAATGGGGTACCCAGGGAGTCCATTCTCCTGGGCAAGGCAAAAAGTGCCAACTACTTGTAAATTATATTAATGGACTTTTTATTGGACAGATGCTACTTTATTGGACTATGGCATGGGTCAGGGAAAGTAATGAAGGTAAATGGTGCAGAGCCACCAGAGAAACAAATCAAATAAAGGTTTGACAGCATGATCTGCACTTGTATTTGCTCAGAGAAAATTGCAAGTGCTTTTGGTCTTCGTGCTGGAGGCCAGGAAGAGCCACGTCACCTCCCCTTATCCTTGGGCAGGGGTGGGGGTCTTGCTGACATGGATTTGAGAGCTTGGGTGGAAATTGTGCCTCTGGTGGCTTTTTGGGACGTCTCCTCTGTCCCTCCAAGTGGATGCAGGTGCATGGTACCCATGAGCATGCCATGCTCCGAGGGTCAACACCGCCTTTTCCCAGCAAGCAAATTGCCCTCTTTGGCTTGGAGCAGCACCCGCTTGGCCACATTTTGATGCTGCTAATCCCAGGCAGTGTGCAGGCTCTGCCCTCTGCTCCACATCATCTACATAATAAATATGCCAAGGCAAAGAGCTAATTATTGGAAATGGAGCCTGGCAGGAGGTGGACAGACCCTGCTCCTGCTTGCGCCTTGGCTTTTTATTAAAGGGTTGCTCTGCTCGGATTTATCTTCCTGATCCCATGGCTGACAAAATCCCAAAGCTGTGCCAGGGGCAGTGCTGGTGCTCAGAGCCCAGACCCCGTCCCCACCGTTCATCCATCATGTGGTCGGGGAGGTTTCCTGGGGTAGGGGCTGCCTGCCCCCTCCATGGTCCTTCTAGCCCTTCCCCATCCCCAAGCTCCCTGGGGACAAGTTCTCACTCCCGCAAGTCATCACGGCACTGATTCAGGTCCTAAGGTCTTTCACTACGAGCTCCCATCCCACATAACTACCATGTGCCTCAGGAGCAGCTTGTGCCCCTTCCTTGCCATGATATAAGCGATTATTAATGCATTAGTGTTGGGCTGGTGAACCATAATGTCTTTATAGTCAATAGCATTAAGCATTTAATTACCCAGTGGGATGAATCAATGGGTTTCTTTCTTTGCTCTACAATTAAAACCGAGCAGGAGAGATGCAGTGTCATTTTCAGTCTGCTTTAAGTTTCCTCTGCTGTTTTGTGTGTGTGTGCATGAGCTGATGGCTTGTAAGGGACAGGAAGAAGAGGACTTTTCCCCAAGAAACCATGTTCTTGCCTCCCTCCCAGGATGCAGACGTCACGATCACACACTCGCCCAGCTTAATGAGACCCCACTGGGTCATTCGGGACCAGGTTTCAGGTCTGACAACACCAACAGTGGGAAAATTATTGCTCCAAGTCTTATTTTTAAGTACAACCGTAGGAAGTTTGAAAGCAATGGTTTTAACTCCCGCCCTGCCAGTGGGAACTTGTGCAGCGAGAGCTGGTAAGTGAAACGCCAGACCGGGTCGCTTGAGCTCTGCAGGTACAATCAAGTGCAAAGTGACCCCTTCCAAAAAGCTCGTCTCGTGGCTGAACGTCCCCATGCAACCACGAAAGCCCCTGGGATGGCTGGATCCTCGTGCTGGCAAGCTGGGACAGGAGCTTTGCAAACCTCGTGGATGGGGCTGCTTTAGCAACTTTTGCTGGGACAAAAGCTGGGACACAGCACGGCAGCTCCCAGGGGAAACATCAGACCACTTCCCACTAGGATAAAGAATCCACCCGGCACGCTTTCCACTGGCACAAATTTCTGTTTCCGAGGGTAGTTTTGACTTGGCTCTGATGGCAGGGGCCTGCTGGCTGCCCTGGCAGAGGCTGGGACGTGTTATGTTGGGAATACGTGTGTGTGTGTCTGGGGGCTGCAAGGGGGACCCCGAGGGCTGGGTCTGCTCTCCCCGGTTGCATTGAGCTCTGCCCTGGTTTTAGGGGTAAAGACATGGGTAAGCCCCAGGTTTATCATGCCACCCTGCTCACCACCTTTGCTGAGCAGTGGGCACATGCAGCTTCCAAAACGGGGCTGAGCTCACCCCCTCATTCAGATTCAAACACAAAAATGGGGGAAGTGGAGGGATGCTCCTGCTTTTCCAGTTTGGACTCAACAAAGATTCATTTTCATGTTTGAGGAAGGGGGAAAAAAAAAAAAAAAAGAAATCCCTAAATCCCCTGGTTTGGGTTTGTTCCAGGCAGAGTGTCTGCCTTCCACTGGCCCCATGCCCAGGAGCTGCTGTGAAACGGGAATAGCCCAACACAAGCCTGCGAACAGGGGGAGCTCCCAGCAGGTAAAATGTGAGGGAGCTGAGGCAAATCCCCAGGTCACCACACCGTGGGCCTGTGCCAAGGGGCAGGTGTGCTGAGCCACAAGCAGTTTGCAGATGTTTTACTTTAATCTCTCCACAGTCATCACCTGGGGCCTGTCTGGATCCTGCTCCCTATTGCTCCGGCTCTGGGAGATGAATAGGATGCACAGAAACTCCTTGTGTAAAGAGGAGCTTCCCCCTCTGGGCTGTCTCCACAGAAGTCCTGCAAAGCCTTCCCAAGCACTGCGGAGCAGCAGAGGGAGATGGGCAACAGTGTGGGGTTGTGACGGAAGCTGGCTGCTGGCCTGGGATCTCCTCTAACTCCTCCCCAGGTTGACTTCCCTATGGGTTATAAAGGCATTTGGATTGCTTTGAAATGCCTCCCTGTTCCCGTCTCACCAACTTTCTCCACCCTGATGGAGAGAGGTGGGGGCTCCCAAGCTCCCCTCTCACTATCTGAGTAGCTCCACTTCTCCCCAGCCTGGTTTCTCTTCATTATCTCACACCTAATGCAAGTCCTCTTTGTTTCAGTCCCACTTCTCTCCCCCACAACGTTTTTTCAGGGCTGCTGTGTTCCTCCTGCTGAGCAGACCTGGAGGGGAGTCCCGCCTGGCACCAAGGCTCTGGGTGGCTGCGAGGGCTTGCTGGGAGCTCACAGGCAGGCAGCAAGTCCTGCTGCCAGCTCCAGGCAAAGAGTGTTAGGGAGAGGAACTGGGCTGATGGAAGGGACATCTCAGTGGAATTGTCTTCTGGAAATATAGAAGCCCTTTTTCTCTGCAGGGTACTAGGAATGATCGCTTCAAGGAATACTCAGAGGTCATGGGGCCATTAAATGCTGCATGCGTGAAAACCCCCGCGTGAGTCACCAGGAATTTCCTTGTCATGAACCCCAGGAAATGGCACAGCCTCATCCAGGAAGGATGTTCTGGGTTATCACCCACCATCGGCCGGAGCAGCAAAAAGTGTGTCTGGCTCCAGGGGCCCATGCCAATCCCTGCAGCATGCCACCTCAAGAAAGGATGCTCCCCAGGGAAGAAATCCCATACTTTGCCAGGCACCATTGACTTTCATCCCTGCCCGCTGTGTCCCGAGCTGCCCAAGGCGCAGGATGTGGGATGGAGTGTGGCGTCTCAAATGCCATTTGTCATAGCAAGCCCTGCATCCGCTTCATGCTCATCATCGTCAAGGGCTCTCCTCTCGGCACGGCCAGGTGGGTAATGAAGGAAAGACTTAATTAGGGTACCACATAGACCTGTCTCATTTGATGCCCTGCATTAATCAGTGCCTGGGGGGAGTTTTCTCTACCCACCAGCTATTTGAAGTGAGCTGTGTGGTTGGGAAGACAGAGGACAAGTCCCATGTGCCTGTCCCTGCTGGGTTACCATCCACCAGCGGTACCCAGCGGGGTGGCTCCGGACAGCCACAGGCGAATGACAGGGGAATAGCGTGATGGGGTGAGGTGGGCACTGATGGCAGGGAAAGGAGCTTTGCTGACGGGACATGGGGATGCTCAAGAGGTTTTAAGCAGCCCTTAGACCTGGGATGGGTAAATTTGGGTGTGGGGTTTTTTTGCTGTCACCTTTGCCATTCCCACACCAGGCCACTGTTCGGATGATGTATGTGAGCTGTGATGCCAGCGAAGCAAAGCTGGGAAACTCGAGGCCACATCTGTTGGCTTTTCCAGCTTGTTTTCCCCCTCTCTGAGAACCTGTGGAGCGTTTAGCTGGAGGCCCCTGATGTTATTCCAGCAGCAGATACCTGCAGAAGCCACAGGTAAAACTTTTCCCACTGCACTTGCCTGCTGCTTACATCTGGTGTGTATCAAACGCAGGGCTCGTCTCAGACCCTCCTCCGTGTCCTGATACCTCCTGGGAGGGATGGGGCAGGCAGGGCGGGATGCGGAGGCGTGTTTCGGGGAGCCGGGGTAGCCCCGCTGGCTCCCACTCGCGACAGGCGATGCAGCCTTTTGTCACCATCTAGTGGAAACACGCAGCCGCGACCGGGCACAGGCCAGGCAGGTCGTTTGGGGACACCCTTTCCTCACCGGGCTGGTCACCCATCTTGCCTGGCTTTTGGGGAACCGCATTTGCCCCGCAGCCCCCCTCCATCCCAAGCCGGACAAGGTGTCCCCAGCGCTGCCAGGCTGCGCAGAATCCCATGGGACAAGTCTCTTCTGTCCCAGAACCTGTGAATCCTCCACAAATCCCTCATGGGGTCTCCACTAAACCAGCTAAATTCCCCATAACTGTGGAAATAGATCGATTTCTGTCACTATGGCATCCTCCTGCCCACTGCTAGGGCTGCCCGGAGGTCCTGACCGCAGGTGGGATACAGGGAACAACCCAGCCTAAATGCCATCATCATCAATGCCTACCTTCCCCTCTCCAGCATCCCTGGCCCTTTACGGCCACAGCAGGGTTTGGCAGGGTTGGGCCATATCCGGAGCCCTGACCTGCGCCACAGTGCCTGGATTGACACGGCGCATGGATCAACGCAGTGCCGCAGGCAGCGTGGGGTCTCACTCCTCTGCACACAGGTCCAGCTGCAGCCACAGAGTCGGAGCACAGGCCATACTGGGATGGCCCTGCCAGGGCTGGGACCCGCCGGCTGCCAGCCCAACCTTGTGCTGATCCCACCGCCGGCACGATGTTATCAGACACATGCAGCTGCCACAGCTGCCCCTGGCTGAAGCAACAGTTGTCCCTTTCCCATGGCAAACGAGGCTCCCGCAGCATGGGGAGGAACCAAGGCCAGCCCCAGCACTGGCAGCAGAGCCGTACGAGCACTCATCATTCGGAATTTTGTTGCATGATGTGCGGGCAGGGTAAGGAGGGTGCAATCAGGTCTTGCTTCAGACAGTTAAAAATTTGTGCCAGACCTCTACTTCTTCCATCTTCACCACCCTGCATCCCCATGGGCAACCCTTGGTCTGTGGTGCTGCATCCCCTGGGCGCTCGGGGATGGCTCCTGCAGCACACGGTGGGGCATGAGCTAGGCATTGCTGCTTCACGTGCAGCATCCATCTGCCCTATAGAAGGGGTTTCCCTGGCTGGGATCCCCATCTGCCTGCGGATGTGACCAGGGCTGGGCAGTGGGCAGTGTCCCGCTCTGTTCAGCTCCCTCCCTCCCTGTTTGGGCTGATGCTGGCAATCTCTCCACAGGCTGGCTGACTCCTGGAGAGGCTGACCGATCCCATTGCCTCTCCGTGAGAGGGTGCCCTCAACTATGGCTCTGCCTGCCTCCTCACCCAGCAGAGCCGAAAGAGGCACAAGGGCAGCCAAGAAGCCATGTATATTGCCTCACCCACAGTGTGTCCCTTGCTTTCAGGTGGCAGGGGGTCAAGCCAGGGGTGTCCCCTTGTCATGGTTTGACCCCAGCCAGCAATTAAGCACCACACAGACGCTCATTCACCTCCCTCCAACCCTAGTGGGACGAGGAGGAGAATCAGAAAAAAAAGACAAGGAAACATGTGGGTTGGGATAAGAACAATTTAATAATTGAAAATAAATTATGATACTAATAATACTAATGATACCAATAATACTAACAATACCAATATTATCATAGAATCACAGAATGGTTTGGGTTGGAAGGGACCTTAAAGACCATCTAGTTCCAACCCCCATGGGCAGGGACACCTTCCACTAGACCAGGTTGCTCAAAGCCTCATCCAGCCTGGCCTTGGACATTTCCAGGGATGGGGCATCCACAGCTTCTCTGGGCAACTTGTTCCAGTGCCTCACCACCCTCTCCAGGAAGAATTTCTTCCTGACATCTAACCTAAACCTCCCCACTTTCAAATTAATCCCGTTACCCCTTGTCCTGTCACTACAGTATTATTACTACTACTACTAAGTAATTAAAATAATACTACTGTTACCAGTACTACTAATGACATGTAAAGAAAACAGTGCCATCAGGGCCCTGCAGGACTGTCTTCTAATGGAGTCTGTGTTCTTTTCTCTCCTGGGCTCCCTAGGATCTTGTGTTCCCCAAGTTAGGGGCTTCTCTCAAGCAGGCCTCTGAAGGGCAAACTGCTGCAGTCACACCTGTGTGAGCCAGGAAACCCCAGGAACTGGCTGGGCACCCAGTTTTAAGAGGAAGGGGATTAAGGCAATAGAGGTAGCTCAAGAACTTGGGGAACACTGTGTGAGGCAGGGGCAAGGCAGCGCTGCCAGCAGGCTGGCAAGTTAAACAGGGGTGCTGCATTCTGACCTGGGGTCATGCCTACCCGATTTTACAGCCACTGGGGTAAAACTCCACAGGAAAAAAGCTGGTGTCTTCTTTCAGTGAATGCATTCAAAAGCATGCATCCGGCAAGCACAGGT
>NW_010262172.1:18387-23585 GCF_000690775.1 Eurypyga helias | reverse complement strand
GGTCTTTTCCAACCTAGTGGTTCTACGATTCTATGAGTTCAAAAGATGACTTTACCCGCTGTGGGATGTGAGAAGCAGGGTTTATTACTAAAATATGACTCAATGACCCAGAGGATATTCGGTATAAAAGTATGCCATGTATGCTTGGAAATTCAGAGCAGAAACACTAATCTCTATACTAACATTCACGGAGCCTGGTTCACATCCCTGTTGTGTGATTTCTAGTAGCACTGCCATTAAAAAATTAGTCATGTCCCTGGAACAGTTTGCAGGTTCTGAAGCCTAATTTACTATCTGTAATTAGAGCTTTACCCATGTTAGTAAAGATGTAACGCCAGGCATTAGAAGATGATCCTGGAATAGAAACCTTTACTTGTGAAGATGTCCAGGATAAAAAGATGCACTTTGAATATTACATAAGAGAAAGCAGCACCTGTAAAAACTGTTACTTCAGGAAAAAGTCAACCTGAACAAGCCAGAGAATGTAGCAAAGGCTGCTCTGGACTCTCAAAAGCTCCCCTGAGAATCTGGCATCCAACAGTCACTCCTGCCATAAAAAATTTTACGAAGTATTGCTTCACAGATCAGAAGTCCATTTCTGTCATTGTCAACCATTTCAATGAATGAAAAAGCAAAATATCTGGACTGATTTTTTTTTTTTTTTTGGCGTCTGTGTTTAACATCAGAAATGGAGAAACAGACCTAAGGGAGTCTCTCTGCTGCAGAAGGCAAATCTGGGAATTGCATCATTAAGTACATCAAGAACACAGTACAAGAGACAGAGGCAAAAATAAAGTCGGTAGAAACATGTCAAAAATAAAATACTTATTTGAAAGGAAAAAATAAAATCCTTATTCAAAATTATTTATATCATGAAGGCAAATGCATCTGTAACTGCAGATCATCCGATTACATACTATTAAAAATAAGACTTTACCAAGTGGGAAATTGAGTTGCCTGAGCACCCAAAATTCCAGTTTTTAAAGAATATTTTCCATGAAGTGTCAATAAATAGCTAGTCAGTGTAACAAACTCATTTTACAGCTGATTTAAGAACTTAATTGCAGCAAAATATCTCCTTGAAAATGCTATTTTTTTTTTCACCTAGCAAAATAGAAACTAAAACTCTCCCAAAGCCTGTGTCTTGAGGGCTGCCTTTCCTACACACATGAAAGAACTTTTCAACTCAACAAGTAGATCTTTTTCTCCCACAAAGAGTTATACAGGAATCACCAGTGGGATTTAAGCAGCAAGGTATACTAACAAAGGCAAAATTCAATATAAATTCTATGTTAAGAAAAAAAGGACTCTTATGACTACTGAAGACTGAAAAGTTATGTTTAAATAACCCATTTGCTGGAAAGATGATCACAGGAGTTGCGTTATTAGCACTGCTTTTGAAAGAGTGCATTTTTAGCATTCTTCATTTTCTTCCATGTATTATACATTCTGCTCATGTAAAAAGCATGGCTTCCAGGAACGCAGCCCAATTTCTGTCTGGGCAGATCTCCTTCTTATCTATCTAAGAAATATCAGCTCTGATGAGGCTTCCTTGTCCACTGCTGGCAGACAACACAAAACCGACAGAAGCGCTCCAGTTTGGCCCAGTCAAAGTTTCTAGTGCGCTCACATCCAAACTATGCTTGTTCTCTGGGTGCTCCATGCAAGGACAGGAATTAGGCAATACTCATACCAGGAATACAAGGTCTGCTTTGGAAAACAAAGACCCAGCTGCCTACTGTTACGCTGTAGAAAGACAGTTCAATGTTAAGTATTCCATGTTTTTAAAAGGATAGATAACAGTCGTGTGTAAGGGGAGAGTTCATGCTTTTAAAGATCCACATTTTCATTCTCAGAAAGACTGACTACTAAAGCCACTGATCCTGAAAAAGGATCCAACAGTCAAACACAGAATATTTAGATTTTATTAGCAGGCATTCATACATTGCTCGTTAAAGCTGAAATTTCCTCCTTAATTGATTTTTCTCAAATACCACATTTTAAAGTCTAATGATTACTGGTACTATTCAGCTCAAACAATCAAGTTCAGGTTTCTCCTAGTTAGCAGAGGCAAAATTATGCCCACAACTGACTAGAAACACAAATGTAAAGAGTTGCTTGAAATAAGCCCTACGCATCTGTATTAGTAGTATGGGCTAACGGAGACACCTTTTTTGAATCCCTTCTACTTTGTCACATCTTCATTTAATTACAGACATCTGAAATGAAAACTCCAGTAATAGTTTTCTTAACAAAGCACATGCTAAATACATTCTCTCCTCCACCCTTCACTTCCATTTGAAATTTTCTTGCTCATATGTTTAAGGATAGGATGTTCTTTCTCAAAAAGAAGATGGCAAGAATGGAACACGTAAGTAGAAACAAGAACAGGCAACAAGGGAGGAGAATAAAAGCATTGCTTAGTGACAAGAATCAGGATGGGAATCAGGAAGACTTTTGTTTTGCTGAACATAAATGACAAGAAAAAAATTCTACAGGTTTTATTAGTGCAAAAGGAAGTTCAGAAAAGAGAGTCTTCTGATGGATGAGTAAAAGCAACCCAGAGAAAGATGATACAGAAGAGCCCGAAATACTCAGTGCGTTTTTTGTCCTATTCCATACAGGCAAAGCTTGCTCCCATATGACTGTATGTACCAAATGAGTTTGGGAAATAGCAGGGAAACAGCAGTATGTGGTCAGGAAGATGGAGAGCACAGGCTGGAAGAATGGACTGCTCGTGTGCTGGGTTCAGTCAGGAAAGAGTTAACTCCCTTTACCGTGGCTGTCATGAATCTGTGTTCCTGGATGCAGAGAGCAGCACTGGTAAGTTCTCAGCTGGCGCTGGGGAATGCCTGCACTGAATTCAAGGTCTTTCTCCACTTCTGATCCTGCAGCTGCGTTCCCAGCTCTCGAGGTCTCGCTACAGGCAGCGCAGGGGACACACAGTTCAGGCACCTGACCCAAACTGACCAAAGAGGTATTTCATGCCATAGTACGTCATGCTCGGGGCAGAGGGGAGGAGGAGGTCCGGTCACCATTACTCTCCCTCCCTTACTCTCTCTGGTTCACTCCTGTACACTTGCTAATCCTCACCCTGACTCCAGTGTTAGCTGCTTTGCTAATTCCTGTGCTGGGTGGTTTGTGAGGGAGTTGGTGGGTTTGTTTAGTTTTCCCATTCTGGGTATCGCTGATAGGGTTCACTCGGAATCTGCTACAACAGCGCTCAGGCTCCAGCCCTGGGCTGCGGCTCTCAGGCTGCAGCTCCCGGGCTCTCTGGGTCTGACTGTCACTTCTCAGCACCTGGTTGTGCATTGGTCAGTGGGTGGTAAGAAACTGTATCATATGTTTTATTTTATATTATTTTAGTTATTCATTATTAGTAGTGTTTGTACATATTAATTTAGATATAATTAGTAAATAGTTCTTATCTCAATTTTACAAGCTTCCTTATTTCTTTTTCCTCTGATTCTTCCCCTCCACTGGAGGAGGGGAGGGGGATTTGTGAGAGCGGCTTCATGGTATTTTGTTAGCCAGAGTTAAACCACGACAGCTCGGTAGACTGAAAATTAGTCAGACCACCTAGATCAAAAAGTAACAATGAATGACTAACAACATTCATTTAGCAGCTTGTAATAAAGACCAGAATACCAAAGGGGTCAATATTGGGGCTCAGATGTTTTAGTAATTTTTTTTTTTTTAATCAGCAACCTGAACGATTAAATGAAAGCCTACACTCCAGGAAATTTGTGGATAGCATTAGAGGGGGTAACTGAACTGATGAATGTCAGAGCTTCAACCCAGAGACGTGGACAAACTTGAGAACTTGACAAAATTAGAAGAGTGCCCAGCAGATCCAGGCAACTTACTGTTCCTTTCTGCTCAGCATGTGTGACACTGCACCTGGAACAGTGTGTTCAGTCTGGGATCCCCTAGCTAAAGAGCAATGTTGAAAAATCAGAGGGTCCAGTAGGCATTTTACAATGCCTGCATAAATAAAAGTTTTTTTGGGAGGGGTTTTTTAAATCACTTCAAAAAATTTAAACATGCCAATGGCATGCTTAGCATTGTAAGAAAAAGTTCTGCATTTCACACATGCACATCTCTCAAAGCTGTCTTTTGAGACCAACTCCCAGCCTTACAGTAAAATTCTAAGCAGAAAATGAGCAGAACAATGGGTTGTGGTTTTTTAAACCAATGCCCTTCATCATCTGTAGAACACAGACACTGAAGTAAGTCATCAAAAACAAGTTACAGTGTCCAAACTGTCTTTGATGAAATATGAATACATTTTTGACATCAAGAAAGCATATGTGATTCCCTGACTATATATACTCTAGACCTGTTCTGTGTAGTGAAGACCTCCATGGCAGCACTATTCCACCCTGGTAACAAAAAATATGCAAAATAAACCCTAACCTCAAAAATAAACTATAAAGCAAAATAATCTCAATTTTGTTCAGTCATCCTCTTGCACAGAGCTGCAAGCTCCAGCAGTTCTTGAAAAACAGCAGTTCCCTTCCATAAAACTGCCCATACCCTGACAAATTTATGATGGCAAAAATTCTTAAGAGTAAGAACCAGACTTTTTTATCTCTGAAGGGAAAACCCTACCTTGACAAGTAATCTGAATCAATGGGATTCTGGAGAGCAATGTTCGTAAAAAATGTTGGAGTATTTTGGATAAAATGTTTATTTTTCAAACACTTAAACCTGTTGCCCACTGAGTAACTGGTATCTACCCTAAGAAATGTTTTCCCATGCCTAGAGACCAAACTGTACTAGAATGATTATATTACCAAAATCTCAAGGCCAAGACTGGAAGCAGGGGTATGGGCATGGAGGAATGGTGCCAAGCCTTCTATCCATCTATTACTAAACTGGCAAGAATTTCTACTACTTGAAGAAAATAAAACTGAACTCTTCTACTTCCTTGAGAAAATTAGGGTGAGGTCTGTAGCAGAAGGCAAGAAGCCAGTGTTTACAGACGGCCAACATGTTGTGCAACCCTGTTTTGGTTAAGAATTGCATTCTCCTACACAATCCTATGAAAGAAAGATGCTACAGATGGACTGCATGAGCCAAGGTCTACCCTAGAGTTCTGAAATGCACAGCTAAAACAAATATAGCAGTCCAGGTTATTATTTATTTAAGGGCAGTTAAGACCACATGAAACCTATAATGGGTCCGAGCCTGCTGAA
>NW_010262172.1:0-18356 GCF_000690775.1 Eurypyga helias | reverse complement strand
GCTGAACACACACTGCGCACACACCAGCCTACAACACAGGTCTTTTACCAGATCCAACTGACGCAAATGCCTTATCAGAATTTCACATCTAGGCTAGCCATGACACAAATTCTGCTTTCACCACTAAAGGCAAAGGAATGTGTGGGAGATTGACATGGTTTAACCCCAGCCAGCAACCGAGTACTACGCAGCCACTTGCTTACCTCCCCCTTCCCCCAGTGGAAGATGAGAATTGGAGAAAAAGACATGGAGGTTCACAGAATGAGATAAGAACTATTTAATAACTGAATATAAATGAGTATTATAGTGATACTACTAATATTAACAATACTACTAAGTAATTAATAGAAAATAACATATGATACAATTACCACCTACTGACCGATGCACAATCGGGTACCAAGTAGCGAGAGTCAGAGCCAGAGAGGCTGAGAACTGGAGCCCCAGTGAGCCCCATGAGCGAAAGCACAACTGAGCAAGCCAACAGATCCAACAGCTAACTATCCAATGCACAAATAAACGAGCTAAATGAACATGAGAAGCAGGTGATACGTTTCACAACCATGGTCACACTCCATCCTCACACCGACTGTATTTTCTTCCCCACCTTCACTGAAAAGGTTTCATATTCAAAATAAATCTTTCAGATTCAACTTTTCTAGCTGGTCTGCAGCCAGGCATGCTTTCTGGTTGCTACTCCTGATTTTTGACCCAGATATAATACTCTGGTTCTACAAATACACGCATAATCTTAATTTGTAAAGGTTACCAAGTATAAATAAATGCTATCGATATCAATCAAACAAGCAGCAGAACATAAGACAGCAGAGTAACACTCTGAGAAATTAGCATACTAGGTAAAGAAGACTAAAGGGTTTGTGAGTTCTTCGTCTTGAAATAGTTCACTGCTGAAATATTTTCAGACCTGGATATTAATTCCCAGTATCTTTTAAAACATCAACAAAACCTTAGCGTAAGTGATTTGCACCTAAACTTACATATCTGTATTTGTACTGAATTCAGAAGATGCACATCTGTTATGATCTGAAACTGAAGTTTATTTACAGTTTAAGGTGTGAAGATGCTAGCTGTTAGCTCTGCAGGTTTTGCAGTGCAGGCAGACTACTTGCATGCTCTGCCCACTGACAGCTACACAGATAAACACGTACGGTTACTCCGTGCTCTGCCAACCGCGTTCACTTGCTCCCTCACCACTCACAGCACAAGCCTATGAATACTTACATATTCATTTCCCCTGAAAGCACTAACCTGTTTAATTGAAGTTAATGGGAAAATTCACAAGACAGTGTTAAATATCTGCAAGTACGAAGTCTTCACAAAGCTCTTCCACTCTTAAATTTAGCAATATTTAAGCAGCATTTTTTCTAGTGTAAATGTAGTGATAACAATATTTAACTATCTTTAAAATAAATTAGACAGTGATAGTGCCTCCTGATTCTAAATAGGACTTGCATAGCAATAGCAGTTGATGATCCCAAATTAGATTAGGATTTATAATCTGAAAAAAAATAATCAAGGCACAGACAATTAAGCAAAAATTACATAAATAAGACTGAATAGAGAGTGTGGTATTTGCACTCACATTCGTTCCAGTTTGGGGACAGTAACAGTTGGTGTTTATTAGGCGATCTTCTACAAGGTGCTTAGAAAGCAGCGGTAATGGCACTCACCATTCAATTCCTCCCATCTCCTTACATTCTATTCCCATCTTTGGCACCAAGTATGCAGCCTATTCTTACACAGAAGCACATCCAGCGATTCAGGCAATACTAGGAAAGTGAACCATATCCACAGCTAAACACAGAAAGAGTCTGACTGTTCTTAACCTCACCTGTAAGAAATTTCCTCCTTCCTGGCCCTCAATCAATAACTGTGAGCTTAAAACTAGGACTACCAGTAAAACCACAGAGCTTTTGGAATCTTTAAGAACAATAGGAAATTCTCAGTTTTAGTGGCAATCAATATCAAATGGATTTTACAGAGCAAGAAAGTGTTTTTCAAGATCTCAGAAAGGAAACAGGGGAACACCTGAATATTAGCCATTTGATGATTCCTTTTTTTTCACATCTTGGCAAACATAGGTACTAATTTCTATTAAATTATGTAAAAACGTAAAAGGCACATGCTACCTTGATTCTCAAAGTGGGAAGCAAATGGTTTTGATTACTCAGTCGCTACAAATACTATTACTACAGAGACGAAAAGTACAAATTTTAGGTACAAAACCAAACCAACAAACAAGCAAACAAAAAGAACCACACTTCGGCATGGTAAGCTCCTCTGTTATAAAGCACTAGTGCAAAGAATACATTTAACTTTGTTTTCCTCAACTGCTCCTTTTATGTCTTGATCATTTACTGGCCCCACCAACGCTCTGATAAGCTTTCTGCTCCCTGACATGCACGAACGATGGTTATTATTAGGCGTTATGCCTTTGGCAAGTTGATCCTCAGTCTTTTTTGGGCTTGCCTTATTTAGTTTTGCATTTAACTTGACAGCATCTCTGATCTATTTTCCCCTTTTGGATTACATCTTTTTATTACTAATAACTTCCTTTCTCCTGAAGTTTAAACATGTTCAGCATTTATTTTTTGGTCTTCTGATACTGTATCAAAACCTGGTGGAACCAGAAGAGTACTTTGTAGTTCTTAGGTTGGCTACTTACCAGTTCCATAGTGGGGGAAACACAGGACTCCACACCTTCCCAGCTTCCTTTCCACAGAATGAAAATGAAGGTACACAGGACAAACAAAGGTGCAAGGCACTGTAAGAGTCTTTTGATCTAGATAAAACTGAGATTGATACACTGCACCGTTTGAAGTAGCTAGAGGTCAGCTAATGAAGGCTTTTCATTCACAGCATGTTCCAGTTTTGAGTGTAATACAATGACTTTAAACAGACTGCACAGCATCACAAACCATTCAGCTGCTCTTTGAACTTCCCTTTAGCGAGTTGCCTCACTTTTATATACACTCTTGCTCTGATTTTTTGGGGTTTTCCCCTTTTATACAAGCTGAACTTGACTGCACCATAGTATAAATCACAGGAGTAAATCTTCTGTACTTAGCAGATGCTAAGTGAAAAGTTGTTCCTACTCCTACAGACTGTCAAACCACTTTTTCCTAGAAGCACTCACTATAGCATCTAGAATTTTGGTCTTTGCATTCTGCACCAATGTAATCTTAACTCAGACTGCATGGGAGCAATCCAATTTACTTTTACAGCTGCTGTTTCTGCATTTTTGCCCCACAAGTAATTGCAGTGGGTGAGGAAAAGGATGTGAGTGAAACAGCACGTTATTGCTGAAGTGGGTGATGGAGAGAATGATGGATGTGAGCATGGGAGTGACTGAGAGAAGGTATTACAATAAGGAAAGAAAGAGGGAAAGCAAGATAAAAGCCTGATGTTGACATAACTTTGTTTGAATAAAGTAGAAAATGTTATCAGTCCTGTTTAATGTTATGAAACTTCTATAACACTTTTTAGAATACAAAGGGTTTTTTTAGAACATCGCCTACAGAGAATATGGCATTATGAGTTGAACAGCAAGCAGCTCTGACACCTGCCAGCTACCTTTCTACCAGTCTTTACCTCATTTTTGACCATGGATATTGTATGGCAAATAGATTTAAAGAGTGTTAGTTACACAAATAAAGCCTACAAGTTTCCGTAAATTAAGAAAGTCAAGCAAACCTTGAATCACTATTTTCCCTTTAAGTTTTTAAAGTACAACATACTGGAAGGGAAAACGTATCAGTTCCATAGTTGGGCACCTTCAAGGAAAACTCATGAATAACTAATTGTGCAAGGAGAGACAAGAGCTGGAACACACAGAGTATAATCCTGTATTTGCTTATTAAATTTCCTTAAAATACTAAGAGTATGCAATCCCAGAGCGTGCTTTATAATCTTTTACTGCAAAGCCATAGATCAAACTTGACATTTAGTTCTGGAGAAAGAAAAAAAAAGTTTTAACTGCTTACTTTCAGCTGTCTTTTGCTTGAGTACAAAATGAAATTTAATAGGAACCCTTTGTTTAAAAAAAAAAAAAAATTCAACCTCACCACTGGTGCAGAGACCTGTCTGCCTCTTACTTCATGGTGAAACATCTCCTCATTTACAGCCCATTTTGATGTCTTCTTGTATACTCCAAACCAATGAAATGCATTCACAGCCTCAGTCACGTTATCTTTTGACAGTATAGTCTCCTGTAACTCAATGTCCTGTTCCAAAAACCTCATCGACAGAACGTGCCACAGAGATCAAGAGCTCAGTAGGACTGAAAGGGGCAAGCCATTACTACGAATAAGGGGAGCAAAAATGTATCAAACATTGCATGTGCACGCTCACACGCTGCACCAAGTTACAGTGCTTCAAAATACTGCTTTCCTTGGAGGTGAAAGGCTGGTAACTTTGAAGCGTTTTGTACTGGCCACTGTCAACAAGTAAATCATAAAAAATGTTTATATAGCTTACATGATGTCCTAACAAGAAGCAACAAGAAAAAAATAATACACAAAAAAATACATATTTGAATCATCTGTGTTTCTACATTCAGTTCTGTTCATTCACTAAACAGAATTTCCATGAGCTATAGAACTAATAAAGTTCTATTTCCCAGTACTTTTAGTCGAAGTTGCAGCCTCAGAAGGGATAAACTCACACAGAAGCCTGTTCTTCTCAAGGCATTTCTTCTACCAAACAAGATGTTTTATAGGCATCTAAAATTTTCACTATAGCCATCCCTCTATCAAATTTGAATGAAAATAACCAAAAAGCTCAAAAATAAGGTGATAGTTTCAGATTGCATAAGACTCTACCATAGGAAACACAAACTGAAAAAAGATATGCAGGAAATAGACACATAGCAAATTTTATTTTTTCAGTATATTCATAAATACATATGAAGCCTCCTAATTGATCAAAACATTACCTTTTTCCTCCAATTCTCTTCCCCACCTACTGGGGGGTGAGAGGATGGGGTGGGCAGGGGTGAGCAAGCAGCTGTGTGGTACTTGGTACCTTACTGAGTTCTAAACCACAAAATACTGAAAGATTTTGTGTTAACTTCCATATAATCCTATAGACAAAAATGTAAATACTACTTCAGGTTTCTTTACAAGTATCACTTATGTGATATTTTCTAAATAAAGGTGATCAAGAAACATCAAATTAAGGGCAGTAACAGGACTACTGGATTTGACTAAAAATATCCTGAAAATATATGGCTTGTTTGTGTTTCAATAACAACTTAAACTGACATGCAAAAAAGGGAAAAATAAAGATACTAAGTAACTAACCCTAATGCCCACTACAACATGACATCACACCATATGGATTCCAGTCTGAGACAGTATGATAACTACATTTTTCTACTGAACACAGGAGAAGACAGGAAAAAATATGTTCCCCCCACCCCTGGATATTGGTTTTATTTTTGTAGTCTAAGTACAGAAAGAGAAAATGTGTCACAGGCATGTTAAACCACGCCAGGACAAGCCAATGAGAAGATTACTTACACACTTTACAAATGGCAGGCCGGAAAATAGGAAATTTATCCTATTTGTGGCCACTGAACTAGCAAGTTGAAATGCACGGTCAAATTGTTTTCACATTAAAAGTGAGACTTGTCAGAAGTCAATATATTCTTTCACATTAAAAAACTGTAAATAACAGCACTGACTTATGACCATTTGATATTAGTACAGAAATACCATGCTATAAGATATTCATGTTCTTCATACAAGTTAATGACCCAGTACTTGCATTAACCCCTCAAGAGATTCCGAACCTAGGAGACATGTACAAAAAAAAAAACCCACCACTCACTGATTTTTTTTTCTGTTAGGCAATTATATTTTTCAAATTAAAATATAATGGATACAAAATACATTAGTACATGAGGAATTCTTATAATATAAGGCCAGTCAAGGACCTCTGCAGTGTATAACATGAGCAAAACCAAGTCTGGGAGCTGTATGACTGAAATAAAAGAACCCCCCAACCCCTCACACTGGCTCATTAAGGAGCTGAACCAACCTAAAAAAGATACTGCTAATGTAAATTTAGATTTCTTAATCTAGAAGAACTTCTACTTAAATATGCAGAACATATACACTGCACTTTATCACACTCTGGGCTAATACCAAAAGAATAGGAAGCAGAAAAGTCATATAGAATTGCCAATACCAACACCTCTTTACACCATGAGCATTTGTCCCTTAATGTTTGAAACACATTCTAAGAACAAACATTCTTTTTAATAAGTTTAAAGAGTATCTGAAGTTAAAGAAACTTAAGCTTTATATCAAATGGAAGGAAGAGAACCAGAGAAAAAATTTCCCTTCATTGAAGCCCCCACAAACCATAAAAAACTGAGAGTGGATACAGACAAAAAAGAAATTTTTGTCCCCATCTGTCATTTCTGGAGGCTTCACACAGCTATGCAAGCAGTAACCTCCTTTTGGGACACTCTATACCTCTACCAGGGGCTCTGCAAGCATAGCTATGCCAGCCAGGCAATTGTGGCACAGTTAATTGCTTTTTATCAATTCACTTTCTCTTTAAAGAGAACAGATCCTTCATTTATTATTTTACAGTAGAGAACTTAAATGATTTTATTAATTCTAAAGAAAACCTCATAAAAAACAAGCAGACTACAGAAAATGCTGACAAATTACATTATCAAGACTGAATTCCCAGTATCCCAAGTCTCAAAAGTTAAAAATTAAGAAAAACATTTCATAAAAAAAACCACAAAAAACTTAACATATCTACAGAGAGATATTAACTTACACAAACCTACTGTGGATGGATACTTTTGTTATGGTTTAGGTCCTGCTGGCAACAAATCACCACGCAGCCGCTCACTCACGTCTCCGCCCCGGAGGGATGGGGAGGAGAAAATATAGGGAAAGGCTCGTGGGTCGAGACAAGGACAGGGAGGAATCACTCACTGTTACGGTCACAGACAAAACTGACTCGACTTGAGGAAAATAATCAAGTTAATTTGTTACCGATCAAATCAGAGTAGGGCAATGAGACATAAAATCAAGTCTGGAAAACACAACACTTCCCGCCCCTTCCCTTCTTTGCGGGAACAGCTTTGCTCCCCATTTCTCTACCTCCTCACCCTGAACAGCACAGGGGGACAGGGAATGGGAGTTGTGGTCAGTCCACAAGTTGCCTCTGCTTCTCCTTCCATGTCTAGGGGGGGGATTCTCCCGCTCTGCCCCTGCTCCAGCGTGGGTCCCTCCCACACGGTGCCATCCTTCAGGAGCAGCCTGCTCCAGCCTGGGTCCCCCACGGGGTCACAAGCCCTGACAGCAAACCTGCTCCAGCCTGGGCTCCTCTCCATGGGACCACAGGTCTTGCCAGGAGCCTGCTCCAGCATGCCCATGGGGTCACAGCCTCCTTCAGGCATCCCCCTGCTCCAGCATGGGGTCCTCCCTGGGCTGCAGGGGTGTCTCTGCTCCCCCGTGACCCTCCATGGCTGCAGGGCACAGCCTGCCCTCTCACCACGGGCTGCAGGGGAACCTCTGCTCCGGTGCCTGGAGCACCTCCTGCCCCTCCTTCTCCACTGACCTGGGTGTCTGCAGGGTTGTCTCTCTCACATCCCATTCCTCTCTGCTGCAGGTTCTTTATTTTCCTCACTTAAATCTCTTAATCACAGAGGTGATGACTGGCTCAGCTGTGGCCAGCAGTGGGCCCAACCTAGACCCAGGGAAGCTTCTAGAGGCTTCTCATAGCAGCCACCTCTCTGGCCCCTCTACCAAAAACCCACCACTCAAACCCAATAGCACCTTTTTTCTAAATTATCAGCAAAGTAGCCTACACTGCAACCACAACACAGCTGACTTAGCATTTCTGAATTAGCTGAGCAATTTCAAAAACAACATATTAGAACATTTTTTCTAAACAAATTATAAATGCCTTTAATTAAAAATTAAACAGTTTTGGAATATTGCATTATGTGATTCCTAATGCCAATAGCACACATTGTAAGTGACTGAAACTAAAAAGCATTAATGTAATCTGCAATTCACCTCCCAGATTTTTGTTTTACGTTTCCTAAACTAATAGTTTACTTGAAAAAACCTATTAATTTTCTATACACAGCAGTCACAAAAAAGTGACAGCAATATCAGCATTACAAAACAAATGCAGAAACACAGAAGGAGGTAAGAAACTCTGAAATAAAGCAGACCAAATAGAGCGTGGCTTGACTGCGATGCCATGGAAGCAGGCAAAGATAACTGCTCACTCACGTTTCAGGCAACCGATACAACAGGCACAGGGCCTACTGTACACAACAGTCCATCGCACAATACTCAGATTTGCCTGAAACAGCTTCAGAAACATACCCCTCCTACACAGAAAACAAGCCAAGTTCCTCAAGCTATAGTGGTACAGAAGACCGAAACAATGACATCTCTACTCCACAAGTAAACCTTAACGGAAAACCTGCTTACAGAACAAAACCCGATATTGAGCACATTAAGGAAAGCAAGTTATTTCACTCACAGTATTTCTTCAAAACTATTATCTCAAATATGTTTTCATTTGCATTCAGCTCACATGAAAGTCTCCGTCAGTCATAAAGAAAATTTTCCTCTTTGTGCCTTTTCTTTTGGGTTTTTTGGTTATGTTTTCTCCCCCCCACCCCCTCCTGTGAAGTACGTATTTGGTGTACACTGCATCTCTCAACAGAAACACAAGAATTACCTTGCAGGCTACCTGCTCACATAAAATAAACAAGACCGAACTACCATACTATTTGGAGACCCATGAGAAGCTGCATCTTCTGAGTAATTTTGAATTCCTTGATTGGATTTGAACCAGTACACTACCACCATCAGGATTATTCTTCACATGCCAAGCCTTCTGCTAGGAAGGACCTTGCCAAAAACCATTCCCTCTTTGTAAAACACAGAATTCCAGGACTTACTGAGGGATGATTGTATTATTTTATGATCTTCATTAATAGAATAGAATGCTTTGCAAAACTGGCAACTTCCAACCAGAGAAAGACCCCAATTTTACCCACAGCAGATCCTCATGAATTAAACCGTACAAACATAGCATTCCTCTATAGGTCACATTTATTTAGGATGTTTCAGTGTTTCTCAAAATTATTATTTTCATAGGCCAAAGGCTGGAAGACTCTGATACTTTGCAGTAATAGCCTTTTAAACTTACCATTCTATAGCAAATTATTTAATCATGCAATCCTAGCTACATACTCACTGCTCCCATCCATTAAGTACAGTGTCCTAATTTTGTAACAGAAGACTGCAGAGACCTAAAGATTTCTTACCTACACTTTGTTAATGTAAAAATAAGCAGGCTAGGTGGAGTCAATCCCCTCTGTGCTCCATTTCCCAAATTCTGATTATTCCCATAGGCCATTCAAGAAATAGGGATATGTTAATAGCACACTGGAATTAGTTATATTCAGAGAATGAGAGTTTGTAGGAAAGCAGCAGAGAACGAAGGTTAAAATACTCTAGTCCACCAGAAAATATCATGGCCCATGACTTAAAATATTTGGCAGGGTTTCTACACTCAAAGAATTTACAGTCTATGTAGCTGACTTTCATAACTCGAGTTACAAACAAAGCTAATCTGAACTAACAGGTTTATAAAAAAAGCTGTGCTCACCTTATTAAGGTCAAGCCAACAAATACTAATTGTGCAGAGTATCTTCACACAGTTTCAGCACACTTAATATTCTGGCAAAATTCAGGGTTGTCCAGAGCAGGTCAGTATTTGCAGCACACTGAAGAGTTCTCATCTTTAGACTTGCCTTTTACAATCACTGTGTCTGAAATTAACTACATTCTCTTGACAAAACTGAAACCAGTGTCAAAACAGGAACCTTTACCAAAGAGATCAGTTACTCTGCTATACAGAAGATTTGATCATAAATTTCCAAGACACATGCTGCCATTACGGCATTAAACTTTAAACAGTCTTTGAAAGTTCTGCTTAACAAAGTGGGCCACATGTTTCTTTGAGGAAGTCTTTAGTATTTCTTCTGTTGTACAGATCTGTTCTATGGGCAGATGCATAGACAAATACAAAAAAACAGATTATGTTGCTTTCTTTTTTTCCTGCTAAGTTTTTTTACTACACAATTAAATAATTACTGTTCCATTAGTTCTCTTTTGATCTCTAGAACGTCATTACTTTGTAGACTTTCTTCACTCTAATTCAGTATTTTTGAGCACAAGATTGATTATAAGAAAGTGCTTCTGTCATTTCTTAAAATAGATTCTGAGTGGGAGCACATGCCATCATGATGCTGTAACTCATCAGGAAATTATGATGCAGTACCATCTTATTCTAAAGGCACCTGCTAGCTATGATATGGTCAAGGTCATATCAGCACCTCATACATTTTTCAGGCCTGTTCCTGATCAGATTAAAAGAAATCCAGCAAACAAACCAAAGACAGTGTGCTTTTTCAAAAAGAAAAAAAATACACCACCAATCACTTTGAGTAACTTCCATTTCAATTTTGCAGAGAAGCACCACTACCAAAAAAGTTAAGACATAAAATGATAATTGTAAAAATAGTAAATGTAACTAATTAAAATATTAACTAAACCAAGGATTTATTTATCAAGAAAAGTGAAGAACTGAAGTGAGGACAGCAGATTCATATTTTCTTTCTTAATTCTTTTTTTTTAATCATACGGCATATAAATAAGAGTTTGGGAAAGCTCCCCAAACTTTTAATACTGCTTGTTACAATCTTCTTAAAGCCTACACAAATCATCTTTGGTATGGGAAGATATGGAACAAGACTACATCAGAGAAACCATGGAAGCTAAACATCCCTAAGTTAAACAGGCAGCTATGTTTCTTTTCTTCCAAAAAACATTTGTTACTATTTAACTTAAACAACTGAAAAGAAAACCTGATTGTCCAGCAACTTCACCTCTTCAGGTGTAGTAATAAAGCATCCAGGCTGGGTGATCCCAGAACTTTCTGAACACTACGATATCTTCATTTAAATGGCAACAAAATCCAGTGTTCCTGCTGTTTCAGAATTACAATATTCCTTAAATTTTCCTGACATCTTCTCCTCATCTGCACGACTTCTGAATCCATGGTAGCACGTAATAAATGCATTTTTGCATACAAGTAAAATTTAAGCCCTCAAGTACTATACAAAGCAATCCAACAAATACCACATTATTTCCCTAGAAATTGAGATAATATATGCATTTAAATTTTCTGGTGAAAACTTTACACAGGACTAATATTCCCTCAAGACACAAGCTAAACGGCTCGCATGGACGGTAACACAGAGGTTACACCCGAGGCAGCACATACGCACACCTGTGAAAGGACAGGGATAGACGCCGCGTAAGAGCACTGCAGGGTGCTGCTGCAGAAGGGTCTACAAATGGTTTTTTGTAGACCACCAACCCAGAACTCTTCCTGAAGATCCATACTGGATTACAGCAAGTACCACAGACGAAAGGAACTTGGGTTGAATTCTCTGTTAGCACATAGGGAATCAAACATTTATGTCCCAGGAGAGTGCTTTAATTAAGAAACTATAAGGCTGGATGGTGACAAGCTGCTTACCTGCTAAAGCAAGGTAACTACTCCATGAAGAGTTAAATTCTCTGGCATCTGGACAATCAGCAACAAGGAGCACACTGTAGCCTAACAGGCGGGGCACTCAACTGGCAGAGAAGACCTACATTCTAGTCCTCACTCGGTGGACTACTTCTGTTTTGCTACTTGCCCTCTAACAGAGAAGAAAATGCAATCATTCAAAATGCAAAGATTTGAACGCTGTTCTCTTTCCTCCCACTGTACGGTCCAAACTGCTAATTTTAAGACACTGAGGCATCACCACATCTATGTATCTTTTTGCATCTAGGCTATGGAGTGTTACAGAGACTTGACTGTTTACATGACTCTTCAGAAATACAAGACTTCTTTAGCATCTGGACACCTCTTCAGCTATGAAGCTTTTTTAATTTCAGAAGTGTATGGCTGGGGATGGAGCTCTTAACAGAACTGCTCCACAGGGAGAATAAAGGCAACACATTCCATTTTAAAGAATATTTAGAGCTTCTTCTACTTTTAATGCAGCATTCACTGGAGCAACCATAACATCCCCAAATGAGTATTTGCAGAGCTGGATCAACAGAATATTCTCTGCTCTCTGGAGCAAACAAACGCTAGTAAATCCACCTCAGAAGTCTAAAACAATGACTCAACACCTCCTCTGCCCCTGACAGAAGGGGCCTATTTTTTCCCTCCATCCAAAATGCATCCTAAAATCTTCAATTCAACCCTAAAATGCACAAGAAAGGTAATGTTCGCATAGGTTGATCAATATAAATTAACTGCAAAGTATTTGCTCATTCTTTCAGAACCTGCTATATGTTTTCGAATATCACATTAAGCTAAAACTACTAATGGTGCTTTGCATCTTCAAGTTCACATCTCAAATTCTTATTCCCTGGAGCAAGGAGGAATGCAGACAGAAGGAAAACCTCAGATGTAAGAAGGCAGCAAAATGTATCACTCCATGTATGTCATTTCCAGTGGATTAGCAACGCCTCAGTAAATTAAGAGGTCTGCAAACCTTTATTGTTAAAGAAACATAGTTATTACTTTTGGAATACTATTTTTACTGCAGGTCTGTCCTTAAGTTTAGTGACTGCGCCTTAGCCCTCATCCAGAAAGGTAAAGCTTTGGCAGTATTGATCATGACAGACTGTGAGCAAAATCAAAGGCCTCTTGACTCTGTTAGAGTGAAGTACACCAGAAAAACATGCACTACATACTTCTAACATACAGAACTGTACTTCTCTGAATTAGCTAACTTAAACAGACCGGTGAACATACAGACTATTTCTACAGAATTTTAGCTATTCAGCTTGCAAATTCTATACTAAAGTATTCTGTTAAAAAATAAGGAACCAAAGAGAATGAGACCAAGGACAAATCTGTGTCCATGTAATGCTTCCAAGACATCTGATCCTGGTTATTTAATGTGAAGAGGCATAGAAAAATCTTAAAATAACACTTTATTTCAACACAGAAAGTCTAAAGTGAAATAGAATTATTATGTGTATTCTAAGAGCATCCCTCAACTGCTAAATTTTGGTTTTTAAAGTGACCTGCAGGCCCTTGATGCTGGGGCTGTTATATAAATATTTAATAAATGACACCTCATTTAATATTCATATTGACTGAGGCTTCTAGGGATCTCTAACTCATATATTACACTATGATGGTTCTATGAGCAACTCTTAAATAACGAACAAGTGTATTTTACTAGTAAGGCATATTTTAAAAGTCAGGCTGGAGTAGCCAAAGCTAATTACAAGAGTGAATCCAAACTAATATAAGAATTCAAGTTTATTTATGAACCTCACACATCAGTCTAGTATTGGTTCTTGTCCTCAGAGACGTAAAAAAGCAAATTTTTAGCATGTAGTCTATCTGGCACCTAAGTTTCAAGACTTCCTTTTTACCTGAGAATTTACCAAGTACTTACTTACATAAAAGAAATATGCAAAACATATAAATAAAAAATAATGTACACTGGCAGAAAGAACTTCCTACACATTTACACAGCAAACAGTGTTATCAGTCATAACCCAGTATCTGAAATTACATCTAATACAGAATAAATCACAGAACAGTGACAAGCCGTGCAGTACTGTGAGCTTTAAACATCTTTAAACCACGTCTTTACTCAAATGATCTCATCTGGGCACCCAATAAAAGGATTTTCTCCAATTACATTCACATAACATGGTTAAAAACCCAATCTGTGTCTTAAGATGCATTATCAATGCACAGTAATTGACATTAGATAGCTGTGTAACAGCCCAGAGGAACATTACACATGTATTACATTGACTTAAATGGAACTAACTCAGTTAATTTTTTTCTTTTTTTTTTTTACCCCTATGAAGGAAACTTCTTGAAAGTATTGAAGGTTAATTTTCATTTCTGATTCCACTGAAGCCACAAGAAAGGGAGATGACTCTCCAAAGGCTCCGAAACAGATACAAAAACCTAAAACATGTGAGAAGTAAAAATGCTATTTATCAGTTGCAGGAGAACAATCAGCCAACAGCATAAACAGACAATAGATGTTCCCAAGTTTTTCCTCATCCTACAGGTTGTGTACCAAAACCTATGGTAAAGCCATACAGTGAAACATTGCTTCCTTGCACTGATCTATAAAATGCCTGTATTCCTGAAGAAAGGGGGCTGAAAGATTAGTGGAACAAGCTATAAAATTTCTTACAGGCACTTGTTGTCTGGCAGCAGCTCCATACAAAGGCAAACTAGATTTTTCTACATGTCTGACTAACAGTGATAAAAAATACAGCAGAACACAGAGCCCAACCTAACAAAATCTGTTTTTTGCAAGTAAATGACTTGCTTGGTAGGGGGAGAGCAGGGGGTATTGTCTACCTTGATCTCAGTAAAGCACACAGAGCTTTGTTTCACTTATTAAGCTGTCTTTCTATCAACCCACGAGTTTTCTCACTTTTGCCTTTCTGATTCTCCCCTTCATCCCTCTTGGAGCATTGAGCAACCATCTGGGTGGGGGCTTAGCTGCTGCACAGGGTCAAGCCACCGCAGTCACCTTCAGCAATTTCTTTCAAAGACTTCCTCTGGACTGCATTAAAGCAGTATGTGCTCCAGATATATCCTCCTGGACAACAGGCTACTTGGGAGTTCAATGGCTGCAAAATGAAAGAAACACAGGAAAAAAAATGAAGTCTTAAAAGAATCAACATTAACACCATGGTGAAAAATGATAACGTTTACAAGCAGTTATATATGGAAAATACACTCTTCTCAGAGCTAATCTAAGAAAGGTATTTCATCAAAATACATCAGTATTTCATCAAGTTGCTTGAGAATCCATTCAGGAACATGAGGTAAAGTGAAAGAGATGCCTTGTCATCCATCAGATTTTTAAAAAAAAAGATGAGACAAAAAAGGTGATTATGAATATTGACCTGGTAATGAAATCCTAAGATTCTAGGAGACATCAACTCAAAGTAATTCCAACCAAAACAAAACAAAAAATACAGAAAAACATGAGCACTTGACATTTAATAGAAATTCTGTAAAGAAACTCTCAATCTAGTTGCATTCAAGAGGTTGACTTTTTCACTTAACACCAAAATAATGTGAAAAAGATGTATGATATATGTGATCAACAAACTCTGTATCAAGGCACATGCACCCAAAGGGGGGGGGGGGGGGGAGGGGAAGAGAAAGAAGTAAACAACACCGCTAAGAGAGATTTCAGTATAACTTGTCACGTTACAGGCAACAAAAGATATTACCATCAGTCCCAAAGGAAGTACGCCTTTGTCAATTCACAAAGAACAAGACTTAGACAAGAACAGAAATAACAGTAACTGAAAAGTATTTTTATTAGAAAAATGGCAGAAAAACACTGAAAAGCGTTTTGCGGTATTTAGCCAGCACAAATGGAAAGACGAAAAGTCAGACATAGAAGAAGATGACAGCAAAGGAATCTGTTGGCCTTACTTTTTATCTTCCATTGTTTTTAAAAGAAGAGCCCAGTTGGGGTTTTTTAATGCTTTCTTCTCTTGCAAGCACTAAGAAAGTGGTGTGCTCAAGCATGCCTAAAATGGTCATAGAAGTGGTTTAAGTTCTCTCAAATGCAGGTCTGTTGTGGTTTAACCCCAGGTGGCAGCTAAGCACCACACAGCTGCTCACTCGCCACCTCCCCAAGGTTGGATGGGGGAGAGAATTGGAAAAAGCCTCATGGGTTGAGATAAAGACAGTTTAATAGGTCAGCAAAGGGAGAGGAAATAATAGTATTACTGATGAAGGAATACACAAAAGCAAGTAAGGAACAATGCAACAATTGCTCACCACCCAGTGATCCATAGCCCAACCCCAAGCAGTGATCTCCCCTCCCCGGCTAACTCCCCTCATCTTAAATACCGAGCATGATGCCTTATGGCATGAAATGTCCCTTTGGTCAATTTGGGTCAGCTGTCCTGGCTGTGTCTCCTCCCAGCTTCTTGTGGGAAAGAAGCTGGGAGAATGGGGGCAGTATAAGCAACGGAAGACACCCTCAGTTTCATACAAGCATTACCTGGCAACAACTAAAACATCAGTGTTATCAACATTCTTTCCAGCACAAATCAAACCATAGCCCTCTACTAGCTACTGTGAAGAAAATTAACTCTCTCTCAAACAAAACCAGCACGAAGAGGTAGTGCAGAAAACCTGGGGAGCACCTTTTTTCTTCCCTCCTCACCCCTCCTTTTTTCAAACTTTTCTTTCTTATATCATTGTAATAGAAGCCATAATTACATTCTGAAATCTCACAAAATGCCCAACAGTTCTACACAGGTTAATGAAGAAAAGTAATTAAAATAAACAGAATGTAATGTTTATTACAAGGAAGACAAGACATTAATAAAGTAGGACCAGATTTACAGCTCAAGAAGACATCACCAGAAGTAGTACAATCACTTCAAAACCAGGAAGCCAATCATTTAGTACCCCAGAAAAAGAGAAATATTCCCACAAACCAACAGCATATGCTTCTGTGAGCATGATTAAGTGCAAAGAAGGCCATTGAATTTGGGCCACTGTATGCAGCCTCAGGTCACCAGCTCTCAAATTGCAATCAGTGGACAACGAGCGAAGCACAAGGCTACCAGATATGGTCATACCCAGTCAGACTTTTTAAAAGCGTGTTAACTTCTGATTTTTCCAACTGAAGTTTGATAAAAGTGCACAGCAGTAATACTACAAGTTTTGAGGGCCTGATAACAGTATATTTCCTAAGAATATGGGGTACTAATATCTTGCCCCAAGATCAGATTTTCTCATGCATTATTACCAAAAGAAAAAATCCCACCTTCTTTCTACTGGCAGCAACTTGTTCCCACCCCTGATGTGTGGGCACAAGCATTTACCCATAGTAAACTGAAAAATTGATTGAAAAGTAGCTTTGCAAAATACTATCATCTGGATCAGTTCACGTTTCATTCATCATATATATGAACAGTTTTGCTGGGATAAATGGGAGCTCATGGCTAGGATTGCTTCTCTAGGTGGGATTAATTTTACCGTTAATAAAATGGAGTAAAAGAGGAATTTCTCATAAAGAATTGCTAAAGATTCAATACTTGTCAACTTTGAATAAGGCTGACGGAGGGATTTTTAAGGAGTGGCTATTGTGATTACAAACATATGGTACATTTGGTTTATTTCTCTATTCTTTTTATAAAACAATTTTCTAATTTTGCCCTTGTCCAGTGATGTGTTGAACTTCTCCAGTGAATGGGAGGATTTAAGATACCCAGAAAGGCCTAATCGTTAAGCACACAAATCTTGTTCCCTGTTTAGCTAGTCTGCTTTCCATTAGCAGCCTTTACATGTCATTTGTAAAACCTCAGTCTCTACAATCTTTGCTAGAAACTATACTTTGATATGGTTTTGTTTTATATAATGTGGCTATCAGTTTCCTCTATACTTTCTTTTGCTCCCATTTCCCGTAAAATTATCTTTTTATTATTAATCTAACTTTTTCTTCTAAAAGAGTTTTTTAATGTTAGGATTGCTTTTTCAGTGACTACAGCATTTCAGTATTTTCTGCTATTTTAAAATCACACCTCCATTGAAGACGTATCTTAATACTGAAGATGCTACTTACATTGCAACCTACAAAACTCACTTTAGCTCACTACCTTTACCTCCAAGCACTGCATTTAGATGCTAAAACCATGGTCAATAAATAATTAGTAGTCTTGGAGACCATGGAAACATACAACACTAAACAAAAGCATGGACCAGCAGGCTTCTCATTTTCAGGGAAATAAGGCCTTAAATAAATGTACATACTCCACTGACCACAACTAACTAAATCTATCCTCCTTCATCCCAATCCCTCCCCCTTTTCAAGGAAATACCAAGAATCCCAAAGCCTGACATACCAAACTAGCTGATGCTTATGACTGGTTATGCCAGTTATCTCCATCACATGAATGACAGTCCACTCAAGAGAAAGATAATCATTCTGTTCAGATGAGCAAGAAGAAGGTATGCGGGACAAAAGTGAAATCAGGAAATGATCCTGTATGGAGATGTTTCTGTACAGACAGGCATCCAAAAAAAGAAAATTCAATCAACAGCATATCAACTGCCATTTAGTACATATCAGGTTAGCATCCTCAACGTCAGCATATCAGCTAATTTGACTGGTAAAGATATGCTTCAAAAAACTACACAAGTGTCAGTAAGATGACAGACTGAATGGTGACAGGCTGGAGAGGGGGGCCTGT
>NW_010262171.1:0-19516 GCF_000690775.1 Eurypyga helias | reverse complement strand
GCTGGGGCCGCCGCGGGGGTTCGCTGCCTGGGGAAGGGGCTGTCGGCAGACAGCGGCTCCTGCAAGCCGAGCCCAGCCCAGCACCTCGGCTGGAAGGGAGGCGACTGGCTGGGAACGAACCCGCGGGGATGGAGGGGGTTATCTGAGCAGTGCCCAGGGAAGAATTCGCTGTGGCGGGGGGGGGGCCAGGAGAAGATGGCAGTCCGACTAAGAGCTAAAGCCACTTGTCAGCAGTGAGATCTGCTACCAGGGGTCTTGGGGACGTTTCTCACGGCGAACGATACATGCCCTAGCACTGGAGACAGACAAAATAGGGTTGCAGCAGGTGCGGAAGCATATGAGCTTCCATAATTGGTTGTTTAAGAAGAGCACATTAATAGCTGCTTAGGTAAAGAATGCAAGAAATAAGGCCTTTTTGGCACGTCCTGTCAGCGGTTGGGAGTTTTTTCAGGAACCGAGTTAACGCTGGCCATTTCTTTCCCTGGTGCATGTGTTAGCCCTGCCAGCGCCTGCCGAGTGGTGCCCCTGGTACTGCGTGTGAGTGGGAGAAACGGATCCTCCGCGAGCATGTAGGCAGCCTTAACTTCCCTGCCCCGGCTGGCTTTGCAGTCCAGTGAACAAGTTTTCTCACACTGGAACAACTTTACTGTCAGTGCCTGGGCTGTATAACTTCTCCCCGGTTCAGTAGTGGTGGATTCAGAGTTGCAATGAAGTTTGGGCTGGATATAAAGCTTGTGAAGTCCAGTCTTTCTTTAAAAGGTTTCCTGCTGTCATTGATCACCCCAGGCAAACATGAGGCGGGTCTAAGGGGCTTGAAATGGAGGTTTGCTGGAAATACACAAGTGCATTTCAGTATGGCCATGGGGTATCTGTACCTTTTGCCAGAACTATAGTACTCTGGTTCTTAATTAACACATCCCTGCCCTAAAATCCCTCAAAATGCTGTGGTGAAAGTGATCTTGTGTTTAATTTCTTCAACCTCACAGAACATGTGGCTGCTTGAAAGGCTCCTTCTCTACCATTTCAATAAATGGAAACTGTATGGCTTCATTTTGGGGCTCTTTGTTCTTAGTTATGGCATTAAGGCGTGAATGCATCAGAATGCATTAAGGCGTTAATACGCATCAGAAAAGCTGGTTTTCTGCGTGTGTTTTCCCTAGATGGGTGCCCCCTGGGCCTCATTCTGCATGTGAAGAGTCATGTACGCATGTAATGAAAATATTTTCTCCACTTTAAATTTCAGGTGTTTCTAATGTTGAACACTTCTGCAAATTTTGGTGATGGCATCTTTCCCAAGTGGAGCCTTACATTTAGACATAGTATCAGTAGTAACTTTAATCCTGACAGACTTGGAGTCTTAAGTTTGACTGAAAAACCTACACTTAGACTGTTACATAAGCTGACAAACTGGAAAATGCAGAGGCCTGAGTAACTGACTTTGAATGCAGGGCAATTGCTTAGTGTTTGGTAAGTCTGAAAAACATCCCTATCTCAGCCTGGCTTTAGACCACTTCCTGTGACAGTCTTGTCCTTTATCTCCAGCAGGAAGTGCAACTACTTCTGAGACAGGGGACATTTGTTTCTGGGTCAGACAACACAATTGTACAACATATGATCCTTCAAAGCCTTCAGAAACATTGTCAGTTCACAACAGCTTTCTTGGAACTTATTGGTACTCAGCAGTCCTCAGCACGCTCGTCTTGAATCTGCTTAAATGTTGTAGGTTTTGCTCACCCCACTAATTTCCAAATTTGCATCATTTGTATGGAGATGGGGCAGGTTTTTACGCTTTTATCTTGTGTGGTTTTTAGCTTTTGGGCGTTCCTGTTTTTCTCATGCAGTTCTGCCCCCAGATGAAACCTGGATGTGTTGTGGAATTCAGGCCAGAGTCTCATTTGCAGACTTAGTGCAGTACCTTAGCAGTGATATGTTGTGTCAGGGTGATAGTACGGATAGTTTACATCCGTGGGTCGGGTTGATTTTTGTCATTGTTGTTGCATCTGCTTTTCTGTTTCGGTAAAATAGATTTATATTCAAGAACATTTTCCATAAATAAATTATTTATTACATAGGAGATTGTTTATGGAGTGTATTTGGGAGAGCTGGAACAAAGATAAAAAATATTCTGAATTTGTGCTGCTCATAGCTATTTACACTGGCTTAGCTTGTCTTTCTCATAACACCACAACACAAGGAGGACCGAAGCAGTGTCTGCCTGGTGGTTTATGGCCTGTGTGTCCAGCCTGCATTCTGCCACTTTCTCAAGAGAGTTTTTTCCCAGCCCATAGAAATACAAGTGTGACTGACTAGAAGCTGCAGTACCTTTAGGTAAGGTTTGGAATGGCATTCCTTATGGATGGAACTGTACAAAGTTGCCATCCTCAGTGGGTGTTTCCCAATTTACTGGTAAGTGAGAAGGGCTGAAGACAGATAATTTTATTCTTGGATGGTTTTACATTTCCTTCAGTCTAGGGACTTCATTATGAAACTGTACCCTTAGTATAGTCTGCTGAAGTGACAGACCTCCTCAACTCAGCTTGCCATCTCCTGTGGTTTCATTTGACATTCTTGGAGCCCAGTGCTGAACTGATGCGTAAGTCTGGTAGCTGCTATGCTACCCGCATGGACTTTGTGTGACAGCCAGTTTTTGTGAGGCAAGATAGATTTTATTGCTATAATGAGATCTCTTTTTGACTGAGGGTCTTTAGTAACGAGATGTTTGGGGGATACTGTTCATCACTTTGTTTGTTTGTTTGTTTGGGTCTTTTTTTGGGAAAAGGTGGTAATGAAATAAATGTCACTTGGATTATACAATTAGATAAAATGCCTCAGGATAAGCAAAACTGATTAACTGTTGTTTATGGGAAAGGAAAGTCTTTTCTGTGTAGAAAATTTTGTGCCTGGTCGGTGGTAATGGCATTAATCTAGTAGCTGTCAGATCTCACCAGTGCTGCTGTGGGAGCCTGAGCCCCAAATGAGATGCGGCTCTATTTGCCTTCAGGGTGCTTGGCCAGGGCTTATGCCAGCTCAGCCAGCCCTGCACCTGTGCTAGACCAGCGGTGCCAGTGCTGCTGGGCTTTCCCGTTCCTCTGCCAGGTCCGGGCAAGCTGATGACATCAGGCCCTGGGCTAGGGTAGTGCCTTGCTGGGAGTTTCCTCTTCGTGGTGGACCTAGCTGTATCAACCTGTGCTTGCTGCTGAAAACGAAAGAGGTCAGGAAAAGAGGGAGTGGAGTTTGACAGGAAGCACCCCCTGCTTTCACAGCACTCTCTGTTCCTAAATGTAACAATCATTTGAAGGAAGACTTTTCAAATTATCGTCTGTTGAAAAAAACCCAGATGTTCATTCTGCTTTCTCAGAAATTTACTTAAAATATGAAGCAAGACAGTAATTTTTGCCTAGAGTCTTAATGCCTAACTTTTCAACTTAATTTTTTATGAAGAGCCTCAAATTTTTTGAAATTATTTTCCAGATATTTTTAACATCATTTTCCATCAAAGAATGGAGCAGCAATTAAAACTCGACATTTGTAGGCATAAATTTATGCACCAATTATTTTTGGCTGTCCTTGCTCCCATCATTCCATTGAAGAGCTTTCCCATTGATCTCACAGAGCTTTGGAACAGAGAGGGCTTCTGGAAGTCAGCTTCTTCAGCCCCTTGACTAACAGCAGATCCAGTTAGAGGAGGTTGTCCAGAGCCTTGTCCAGTCGAGTCCGGGATATCTCCAGGGTGGGAGACTCAAATCTCTCTGGCCCCTGTTCCCATGATAACTATTCTCAGGGTGAAAATTTTTTCCTTATATCTGATCCGCATTGTTTGTGTTGTAACATGTATCCATTGCCTCTTATCATTGTCTCGCCGGAGAGAGTCTGTCTCCATTTTCTCTCTATCCTCCTGACACGTAGCTGAAGGCAGCAATGAGACCCCCCCTAAGCCTTCTCCAGGTGGAAAAATCCAATATACTCAGTCTCTCCTTGGACAGAGACACTCCAGTCCCTCATGGTCTTGGTTACCCTCCACTGGGCTCACTCCAGCGTGTCAGTGTCTGTCTTGTGCTGGAGAGCCCAGAGGTGCTCATAATGCTCCAGATGTGGTCTCTCAGGTGCTGAACTGCGGGGAATTAACACTTCAGTGGAAGGAAGGCAGAAATCCAGATAGACACATTTTCTATGTTACTTGAGTGATTTTTTTGATTCAGCTTCAGTTTCTTACTCTCACAGGAGAGATACGTTGTGTTTGTACTGGAACCTGCTTAGATGACCCAAGGCCCTTCTGAAGGGGGTTTCGGAAACCCTTTTCTCTGTTCAATAACCAGTTTCACACTGAGCTCATTTCTGGAAGTAAAGACCCTTTTAAATTTCAGTATAATGACTCTAAGCAATATATATTTTTTGATGTTGTTGCAATATATAGTTTGATGTATTGTTTGATTTTCTAGAGGTTTAAATCAAGTGATTTAGTTCTTTAGGCACAAAATCTGCCAGGAAGGAAAAGAACTTAAAATTATTAATACAGATAAAATATATCAGTAAAAAATATTTTACAGCAGCACCAAGGCCCAAAGGCAGAAGTTGTGTTCTTTTACATGCCATGTAAAGAAATGAGATCTAGAATGAAGAGGCTCTTAATTCTGTTTCTGTAGTTGCTATGTCTCTAGAAAGTATTCTGTAGGAATTTTATGTCATGCCCAAATTCTCAGAGGCTATTCTCCTGGTTTTTAAAGTTACCAACTGTCTTTTTCTGTGGAACAAAAAATGCTCTTAGGCTCTGGAATGGGGCCAGATTTAGTTTCTTATTTATTCACCTGCTTGCAGATTTTTGTGGAAGATGGTGAATTATGATGTCGTTGCCTTCTGTACACATATATTTTCTGAATAAGTATGTATGTGATAGGAAATAATTGGGTCCAAGATTGTTATTGAAAAGCTAATAATATTTCCCCTAACTGTCTGTCTGTTATTTCAATTTTCCTGATGCCAGCTGAGTTAATGTTTAAGGATGTAGAATGGAAAATTTGATCTCAGTGCTCCTTTCTCTCTCATTCTGTGACTCCTTAATTAAATTTCTAGTTAATTATGCAATTTATTTTGTGTTGACCTTTCAAGGACCTTAAAGCATCTGACAGGGAATGCAGAGTCTCAGTGTTTATTTCCGTGAGTCCTTGTATGAATTTATCATAAATTATAATGGTACTTTTGGAATTAAAGATGGCCAGTGGATTGTTAACAAATAATAACATATGTGTCCCTGGAGATAGATAACTATAAATATAAACAAATATATTAAAATAAATACTGAATTAGTCATACATAGCATTTAACATTAGGTAACACCACTACCACCAGTAATCATAGTAATTCTGCATGTCAGAATATGACAAAACATTTTATATGTTGCAGGTTCACTCTTTGAAATGGGTGTTGCACTTGATGCTGCAAATCCCACGTTTGGATGATCAGATCCACGTGTAGACCCATAAAACACTGATACCCCATCCTAAGGCAAGGGGTATCTGTGGTCTCAGGGGCGACCATACTTAAAAGCTGGTTCCTCGATGCAGAGGCCACGTGCTGTATGGGCAGAACTCGGCTATGACGCAGAGCCCTGCTTGTGTGCGTCGGGTGTCATGGGGAAGGAGAAAAGAAAGGTGAAATGAAGGAAAGCTTCATACCACAAACTAGTCTCTTGACTAAAAGATTGTTGGTCAGTGTAACCCTTGTGGAGATTAGGAGTATTATGGTTTATTACTTATATTTAACAGATGGGCACGGAAGTGAAGTATTTGCCACTTACTATCAGTAATCTTTTTACAAGAGGCTGTTGATAGAGAACTCCTAGGAAAAAAGGCATGCAGTGCAGTATCATTAGTGTAGGCAAGCATACGGGTCTAGCAATGCAGTTGTTAACCTAAACCAGAAGTACAAATAGGAAAAAGCCAGTGTGGCAGCAAAAGAAAATATGTACGTGACCCAAAATTGATTTTATCATTCTGAAACTGTTGTGTACTAGCAAGAAATGCTTAGTGCTCCTTGACAAAGTACAAACCCTGTAGTTCATTGTCTTTTGTGTTTTGCCAATGAATACACAAACCAGTATCTCTCCATTTTCTTACTATTTTATTTCTGAAGTGTTTTGTGAATCCATAGGGCCTCTGAAGATGGTAAAAATTTATAAATACACAAAGGTGCGAAGTTCCTCACTGGAAACTGAACATTTTTCATGAAAGGAAGGAAGAAGTGCACACTGGAGATGAAAATGCTTGGGGACATACCCTCAGGCCCATGAAACCCTTGTACAACTCAAACCTGGTTCCACAGGCATTGTGCCTGCAAAAGCAAGGGTAAAATAAGGCCCTGGAAGTAGTGCTCAGTGTTATGTAATGGTGAGGCTCCTGCCTGAGAGGAATTGCTGTGAGAAGCAGAAACAGTGACAGAAAAGAACTTGCACAGAAGATGATTCAAATGCAGCCGGATTTTATATGAAATGGATTAAAAAAACGTATCAGCAACCTTCAGGTTTTATTTCTCCCTGCATCCTGACAGACTGGCACCACTTGTGAAGTGAAACGCACTTTTTTAATTAACTATTAATGTTTAAAGTTATTTTCTTGTTTAATAGTCCTAACCTGTGGAAATAAATGTGCAGTAGGATAAGCAAACTGGCAATTAATTTAAGACCTCAGGAGCCGAGAAGTTCACTTGCGAAGAGAGGGAAGCAGAGTGATAAATGCTTTGGAGGGGTGGGAAACCAGGGCAGTTAAGTGGCTTATGCAATTCATTTGCAGAGAAATACAAGGCGGGCTTGGGGACAAAAGGAACAGAGCAAAGCAAAGGAAAAGGAATGGACCCCAAGAGTTTTACAATACAAAAAGATTGTACTGGGGTTTCGGATAAAACTTTGTCTCTGACAGCATGGGAATGGTGTTTAATGCAGTGGAAAGAACAAACAACGGTGTGGCACAAACTAGTAAAAAGATATAAGAAAGAGATCAGATGAACCGGGTTGCTGCAGCCCTTGAAAGGTTGGTGAGTGAGACCATGCTTAAGAGATCAGCTGCACCGACTTGTAGTCAGCCTTTGTGTATGCTTTTGACAAAGCACAGTATTCTCAAAATTGCGGATAAAATAATACAGGAGCAGTTGTGAATGACCACTCTAGGGTGTAGGTGAGCAAAAGCCAGTAAAATTGGCTTTGTATGAAGTCATGATTTCTTAAAACATTACTTTTAGCTACATGAATATTTTATTTTTTCTGTATTATCCAGCAGTTAGCTTTTCAGATCTGCTACACAACAATGTAAGCAAGCACACCAGGAAAAAAAAGCTGTTGCAGATGCCCGTATTTTTCCTTTCAGATCCTCTGGCATCAGAAACAAGGACGTGATCCAGTGTTGACATGACTGGAGCATAAGGCACCAGAAACGCAGCATTTACTCATCCGTTTCGGTTAAATAGCATGAATTTGCTTCCAATGCCTTACCTAGACCTCTTCCCAACAGGTGGGGCTTGGCTGTGAGGAAAAGTAATGAGGACAAATCCTGTATCTTCTCCTTCATTTTAGGTTTTTCACTACCAGTAGTAATATTTTAGCTACTGTACATCTAAAAGGCCTTTGGTCTTGGGAGCGTAAGGATGGTAGAACTAATACTCTAATACTAATTAGTTCTTGGTAGAACAAAAAATGGTCAAACAGAAGTTGTGAGGGACACGGACAGGAGTTCTGTCCCTTCTATTTTCTCTGCCTGTCGCCCCTCGCAGCATTTCCCCAGGCTCTGTGTTGGGGCGGCGGGCGCTGCTGCACAGCTGAGCAGAGGCTTGGGCGTCAAGCCTTCGGGCAGCAGCCCCGGTCTGCGTCCTTCTCTTTCCACTGCTGGTCACCTGTGTTTGGGAGTATGAGCGTATGGAGGGAACAACACTGAACACTGTGCTTAGTAGGAACTGCTGATTTCCAAGCTAAAAACTAAATCACAGTGTTCCCTGCCTGTGCCAAAACCCCACTCAACGGCCCGTGTTATGCTGAGGGTAAGTCACCAGTGCTAGACCTGTCGTTACAGAGAAGGACTTGGCCTGTGCTGCCTTCTGCTTTGAGATGCTGCGAGACACTGTAAATGAGTCTGAGCACCATTTTTCTTTTAAACCAAGCCAAAACAACCCAATTAGTCAGGCTCTGGAATATATGGAGAAGGGCGAGTCTCGCTTATTCTGTGGCACTTGGGTTGTTGATACAGCCCAAGTAACGAAGGGTTTTTACAGTGGCACACCAAGAACTACTGCATTTCACCAAATCAGGTTCCCAAAGTTAAGCCAGTGTGCTCATCTGCATATCGTCTGCTGGTTATTTCTTTGTACCCATGCTTCCTATGGGTAATGTGAAACCCCAGGTTCAACTCCTGTTTGAAGCTGGGCTGGTAGCATACCGTGGCAGGATTTAGGGGACATCGGCGACAGTCACTTGGGCAGGGAACTGAATCCGGTGCCATCTGCTGTACTGCGGCTGCAACTGTGTGGTCTGGGCAATGTTCAACCTTTGCTGGTGCACAAGGAAAGGTAAATCCTGTTGCCTTCAGCAGTTACCTATACAGCGGTAGACTCTGGTATTTTCTCGTAATAAATTCATTGCATGTCAATATGCTAAGTTATATATATGTCTGAAATGAAGATAATACATTTATTTTAGTATTAGAGTCAGGACTAAAACCAAATACCTATTAAATCTTGCAACTGAAAAGGTTTATTTGTTCTTTTGTATACATAAAATAATGATGCTATATGATATCTACTACCAGATTTTAAGATAATTGCTGTGGAGCAATTGTAGCAGGTTCTACTGCCAGAAAGAGTGGTTGTAAACTCCCAAGGTTTAAGAAGGAAAGAGAACATGTGGATTTTGAAGTTCCAGATGCATTTGCTGTCTTGGCAAGGAAAATGCATTTCTTGTCATGTAAATACAACAAACATTAAGAGAAGAGAAGGAATAAATACCGAGTGCAATGTCAATTTATCTAGGCAGTTTCCAGTGACCACACTTTAAAATGGAAGAAGCCGTTTCCACTCTGCTCTGAAATGTTATGTTAAACTCACAAAGATGCTCCTATGATAACTGTCCAGAAAATAGCCGGTATTGCCACTCTGGCTGCTGCCCTGTGTTGATTTACTCTTATTTTGGCAACATGAAAGGCAATGCCGGCTGACACATCTGTGCATCTGGCATGGAAAATAGTGATAAAAAATTCAGTGATGAGGCTTGACATTCAAGTCAAAATGAAAACAATATCTGTGAGTATATAGAGGAACTGTCTCTGAGAACAAAGAAAGGTATGAAGAGGGTTGGTGCATGCTATAGAAAGATCGGAAGCCCTTGTTTATTTTTTATATGTGTTGAGATAACATTCCTTGCAGTGACAATGACAGCAGAGTGACCACAGGTCTTGCTTGCTGACTCTTCTCGTGCATCCACCCGAGAGGTGAGAATGGGGACCACAACACAGTTGCTGAGCAAAGTCCAGTGGGGAAACCTCCTCGAATTGTAGAGTCAGGGAGACGGTGGTGTTGGTCGAGCATTGCGGCCTTGTTTCCCTGAATGGTGCTTGTTCTCTGGGCTTTAGTGGAGGTCCCAGGCTAAGCAGGGAGAGTGCAGTGACATTTCTATGTATTGGTGATTGCTTCTTGAGGCGCAGATACTTCCTGCTTCACTGAAATCTTCAAAACCTGTATGCACATTGGCTGTGAAGCAACTTGGATGTATTATCAAAACAATAAATTTAACGTATGAAATGGTCACATAGTCAGTAAAAAGCACTAGGGAAATGCATTATTTAACACACTGCCTCATGGTGGTGTTTAGTCTGGAGCTAAATACAGCTTCAGTGGCAATTATCTATGTGCTTCACCAGTGGGGCTCCCATCAATGGATTTCAGAGCCATGCTGGGGACAGTGTTAGTACACTGATTTTCTATTACTTTCAAAATCATTTTGCTTCTGACAATGTGAACTGACAAAAAGATGAAAATGTGTCCCACCCACGGTGGGTTTCTGTATGTGCTCTTTCTTTTTCCTTTAGTTGCCCCACGTGAGAGACTTGAAGTAGATCTTACACTTCCTGGAAACCAATATCCAGCTGCATTGGAATTGCGGCAGATGTAAGCCTGTGGGGCAGGAGCTCTGAGGTGGGGGGGAGTAAAGAACAGCACTCCTTTAACTGATGGAAAGGAATTAGTGTTGCTGTGTAGAGATTCGTTTACAGAGTCTGCCTGTCCTGAAGCAGCTCTTGGGCAGGCTGTACATGAACTTGGATTTTGGAACTGCATGGTTTTTCCCTAGAAGGTCTTGTAATATGCACGGATGAAATGGGCATGAGAGATAGGGAAACCCAGGGAAACCAGATATGTCACTGCCGTTATTTATGTGGGCTTGTGTGTGACTTCAGAAGCTTACACAAAGTACAATAAAAATATACCTTCATGTCAGACATTTAATATTTCAAGTTTTATTATGTAAAGACAGCCAAGCCTGGTTAATTCACTCAGAAATTCTTATCAATGTGATCAGTTTATGAAAATTATCTTCCTGACATGGAATGCTGTTAATAGCTAATGCAAAAAAAAAACCAAAACCAAACCCAAACAATAAATAAACACCACCCCCAACCCAAAAAAACCCAAACAAACCCAAAAAGTAACAAGACATAAGACAATATAAAGCTGGTATTTGAATAATGTATTTTTACTGTATTTTGCTAAGTTAAGAAAAATTTCATGATCCAACTTTATTTATACCCTAGAGAAATATAGGCCTGCATCCATTACCTGTGTTTAAGAATGCTTTATTTAAAAATAGGCAATTAGCTAAGCAAATAATCTACCAGTATTTGACAGATCATTAGGCTTAGATCATTAGACAGATCATCAGATCACAGGAAAAACAGGATTACTCATAAGAAAAATCAGGATCCTAGGGAAGCTGTAGCCAGAGATGGGGTTAAGCAAAATGTCTTAATATTTAAACATGGTATTAGAGGTTGAGGATAAATGGCAGACAATCAATAGTAACGTTTTGTATACAAATTGGCTTAGATCATGTCTTGCCATTGAAGATGAGTCAATCTGAACCGTAAAGCTGACTGACACTGAATAGATCTGCTCTTTGCAGGTCAAATTTGTGCTATGATGCGCTGTTCTTTTGCAGTACGTACTGCTGTTACTGGCATTTGTGAATTTTATGTAGACCAAGTGGGCGTGATTTCCCTCTAGGCTCTGTTGCCCTATCTTCAGTTGTAGAAAGTGTCTCTTTTTTGTGTTAGGTGATGTGAAGCAGAATTGTAGAAGGACAAGGCAGATAGGATTTTATGAATTTAAATTGGAACCCCGTGGTATTATTTGTAAAGATGTGGGGAAGTGTTGGTGAGAGAATTGTTTGGGTGGGTAAAAGTGTGACAAGCAGATGATTTGGGATCTTGTTTGGAAAAGATGAGGGTGTAAGGGAGGAGAAATGTGTGTGGGACTGTGGATGGAGGGAACAGTTCTTAGTTTGGGAAGGTAGGATGAAGGGAAACAAACTTGAAACTAAGTCCCAAACTGTGTTCTAAGAGGAGATGCCTCACTGTCTTTTTTTTGGCATTCCACTATCTGATGTCAGGGCTGGAAAAACTATTTCTCTAGGTGACCCCCACTCATACTGTCTTATTCCTTCCTTTGGCTACTTCTGTAGAAATATCTAGTGGGTATTTCATTCTCTCTGGCTTCTTGGTAGGATAATGTTGCAGCCCTTTATTACCTAGCAGAAAAGAGTTACTTGGGTGCAGTACAATCACATGCTCAGCATTCAATAAGAACCCTTCAGTTTCCTCAAATAAATGAGATATGTGAAAAAGATATGCTTATTTTAGATTGAGTGAAGCTTCTCTAAGCTGAATCTGAAAATCATAACTGGAAATGGCAGAAAAAAGGCAATTGTGCTCTCTAGAGATAAGGGCAACTGATAGGTGGAGCAGCAGAAAAAGCCCTATTAAAATGAGTGCATTGGAAAGAATAAGATCAACTGCTATAATGTTTTCTATGTCACAAACCTGATATTGCAGCTTGAACTGTTCCCATTACAGCAAAACATTATTGAAAGGACTCAAATAGCTTGCCTAGTAGAGCAGCATATAGTGGTATCACTGTAATTAAGCTTCCACCAGCATTTCTAGATAAGCCTATCTTCAGGGTCCTATAACCCAGCTTTCAAATCTTTATTGGGTGCTTGCAATATACCGTGCAGTGATTTACCATTTGTCCAAAGATTATAATGTGAAACTCTGCTCCCACAGTGGTGGAGCCTCATTCGGATCAGAGGTGCTCAGAGCAGTATGTATGCACCCGAGGTCCTATGGGCAATGTTCACTCTTTGAAGACTGTCCTGCCTGTGGGGAAATGGACAGCTGAATGTGTGGGTATAGTGAAATCACAGTGTTTGTGTTCAATAAGAGCCTTGTCCCTGCAAGACAGTAGTTGTGCAGTCCTTCAAAGAGGGCAGGAAAATCACAGTGGACTGCCTGTCACAGTCTGATTCCTATTTCATCTCCTCTGCTTGAGGAGGAATGTGATCAGTGCTAGTCCCTTCCTCTCCATATGCAGTACTGGAAAGTCTCTCAGGGTTAAGAGAATCCAGCAGCCACTGAACGTGCATTAATAGCAGATGTGGGTGGGCAGAAGTTTGGATCTGCACTCAAAATACTTAATCTAATAAGGGACCTAGAGAAGATTGCTAGTTCATTGCAGTGAGGAGAAGAGAGACTCTGTAAACTTCCATTTCTGCACGCTCTGGGTGCTTAACAACTCAGGCAGGCATCCTCTTTATGAATGTCCTGTCTTTCTTCAGAAAGCAGGGAAGCCTCAGGAAGACTTCAGCTTCTAAAGGCAGCACATTAACAATACTCTTATACCCAGCATGTGAACGCAAGGATGCTTTCCTGGCCATTGAAGGTGCTTAGGCATTTTGTGCTGTTTCTGACAATGTGTGGCTGTACAGTTCGTTTTTTTTCTTCATGAATTTGGTGCTGTCAGCTTAGCTACCCTGGAGTTCAGTCTCTCCATCTACTTTGGGATTAATATATGTATTTCAGATTCCCAACAATAAATAAATAAGGTATAAAGTTCATTCATTGTTTTTGCTAGCCCTAAGTCCTGAGGCTTAAATTAAAGTCTATACCTATTCTGGACATAAAATTGCTTATTACTGGCCTTCATGTGAATGGTGGTGTGTGAAGTCCTCTCCTTTCCTAGCAAAAATGAAGTTTTGAGACATTGCCTCTGTCGTGGTTCAACTCTGGCTAGCAAAATACCATGGAGCCGCTCTCACAGGTTCCCCCTTCCCCTTCTCCAGCATAGAGGAAGAATTGGAGGAAAGAGACAAGGAAACTCATAGAATTGAGATAAGAACTATTTACTAATTGAATATAAATTAACATATACAAATACTACTAATAATTAGTAATTAAATTTGAAAATAAAACATATGATACAATATGATACAATCATGATAGAATTGTTCACCACCCACTAACCGAGGCAGAAGCAGGTGCCAAGAAGTGACAGTCAGAGTCAAAGAGCCTGAGAACCAGAGCCTGAGAGTGATCTCAGGAGAGTCCGAACGAGCCCTGTCAGTGACAGCATGACTGGGAAAACTAAGGGACCCACCAACTCCCTTATGAATGAGCCAGCACAGGAGTTAGCAAAGCAGCAAACAAAGGAGTTAGAGCATTAGCAAGTGTAAGCAAGTGAAAATGTAATGTCTTCTTGAGCCCACTCCCCGCTTATGCCCCGAGCATGCCGTGCTATGGAATGGAATCCCCCTTCGGTCAGTGTGGGTCGGCTGTCTGAGCTGTGTCCCCCCCACTGCCTGTAGCCAGAAAGCTGGGAATGCAGCTGCAGCATCAGAAGCTGAGAGACCTTGAATTTGGTGCAGGCATTCCCCAGTGCCAGCTAAAAGGACACCTTGTCAGTGCTTTCTCAGGGTAAATCCAGGAACAGAGCTTCATACCAGCCACTGTAAGGAGAGTTAACTCTTTCCTGACTGAAACCAGCACAGCATTTTTAATACTGCCTGCTGTAAGCAAGTCTGAGACAAGTACCCTGTAAACAGTGCCTGTGCTACTGCACGTTAGGGGCATGTCACAGTGATTCTTTTTAGTAGCTTATGCAGCCGCAGCTCTGATCGCTTCAGCGACGACTAGAAGTAGGTCCTATTTATAGTGATGAAATACTAGCACCTTTGAGAAGCATCAAAATAAAATGCACTGCAAAAACACATACAGTGTAGAACCTTAGTTGTGCATGTTTAAACAAGCCCAAACGGCTGCTGTCATGGAAATGAAAGCTTGTTCAACTGTTCAGCTGTTCTTTGGGGTCTTCAGTACTGTCCTGGGATGAGCTTTCTGTGGTCAGAGGAAATACTAACTAGAGGTGAGTGTTTCATGAGTCCTTTCCAGTGCTGTAAAGGATTTGAACCAGAGAGCCTCTGAACCTGGTGACTGAAAACATCATAGGTGGGTAGAAATTAAAAAAGCTAATCTTAAAGCTATTCAAGAAAAGCAGCTAAGTGGTGATTATTAGTTGTGGTAATTTGGGTAGCTGCAATAAGGGTCTGGTGTAAGTAGTATGAATGGCTAAAATTCACATGTTTCTTAGAGGCAGAATTGAAGTAAAGAAAATGCATTGAAACTTGAGTCCCTTGACTAAATGTAAGTTTTTTGCCATCTCATATGGAGCCACATGAGGTATGTTGGTCATACCTTTAGCATCTCATAAAAAGAAAATCTGTGCTTTATTTCTCACCAGTGTTTTCTGCATGCAATAAATACTCTTTGTGCCTATGACACTGATTTTAAATGCCTAACATGGTGATTTTAAGTTCAGATGTGTACATGGCTACCTTGCTCTAACACTCCTGCGTATTAACTGTGTTACCCATCATTCTTGCTCACAGTGACCTATGAAATGCAGGTTCTACTCATGCCTTATGCTACAGGTTCTCTGTTAATTGCAATGGGAATAATACTGTAGACATCATGCAGAGCTGTAAATATGTGCAGGAGAGGGTGTTCTAATTGTTAGTCTTCATATAACTTTTGTGAAAAATCTTTTGCATTTGGAAGTATGCTGTAAAACAGTGAATAGTACTAAAGCTTTCATCCTTAAAATGCATAAGCATTAGAGAATATTACTTATTCAGAATGTTTTTATGCATATTAACTAACCCTTGTGATCATGCAGGGAAGTGTGTATATATGGTTGCTATAGCACGTGAAGGAGAAGACAGTAACCAGATAACCTTTCAGACCCTTTGAATACAATGTGTAAAAGCAAAAATCTAGGCCTAGATGACATACCTGAAATGGAAAGTCTATGTCACAGTTAGGATACTAGCCCAGAGTCCTGCTCTTGCAATTAGGCTTTCTTAGTGCATATTGTTTACAAGTCACAAATTTCCTCCTGAAATGAGTCTACATCAAAGGCTGTCAGCTTTGCATTAGGTCTGTTTGGTGACCATTTAATGTTCTGCCAGATACCATCTAATGGAAGGCCATGTGGTGGTTCCATTTCACTCAGAAGTGATGTATGGCACAACATCTGGATTATACACAGCTGCGCCCATGGAATGCCTTGTCTGCTTGCCAAGTGCTTGCATCAACATCCAAAAAAATCCAGATGTTGCAACAAAATCCAAGGAAGTTCTGATTAGGGTTGGTGGTTAATCATCTATTTATAGGAAGGAATTAATTGTGGAGATTGTGTTCCTAGGATTGAAGAGAATCAGTTTTTCTAGATAAATCAAAGCTCTTTTAGTAAAGGAAGAAGAGGAGGCTGGTGTGTTCTAACACTTTTGTATGGCTCTTCAGTAAGGGTATAACGCTTTTCACTTGCTCAAAGCAATCACTGCCTGGCTTGATGAGCGGTTTTGCCAGACCCAAGCAGGTACTGAGGGACACATCTGAGCCTGTTCACGATGTGCTTACTCCTTCAGGTGACAAGTGGTCACTGCCAAGTCAACAGAATGAGATAAGGATTTTATGTCAGCATGAGACACAGCTCTGCTGCCTGGTATTTCTGACTGCTCTGTCTGGCTAGCCCTCTGCTCGCTTTCTAGGTGTATTCTTTGATGCCAGCTGTTTTGCATGGTCAGCTTTCTCGGTGAATCCCTGCTAGCCTTGCCTTCGGCTTCTGCTGTTGGTTGCTGTTGAGTGCTAGAAGACAGCAGAACCGTGCATGGCCACCGTGTGTTTCTGACCCTTGTCTGAGCGGCGCTGGTCACAAAGGTGGTGAGTTTTGCTGCTCTGGATCTTTACCTGGCTGCAATTGTGAGCTCATGTCATTCTCAAGCACAGCACTGTTAGAAGGGGAGTGCACTGCTTGCATCTGCTTGCCCCCTGTGTTTGCAATGGCAAAATACTCCAGGTTTGGAAATTGTCAGACACCCAAAGCTGAAGTAGTTAGCATAGAATCATAGAATGATAGAATCATAGAATGGTTTGGGTTGGAAGGGACCTTAAAGCCCATCCTGTTCCAACCCCCCTGCCATGGGCAGGGACACCTTCCACTAGACCAGGTTGCTCAAAGCCTCATCCAGCCTGGCCTTGAACACTTCCAGGGATGGGGCATCCACAGCTTCTCTGGGCAACCTGTCCCAGTGCCTCCCCACCTCTATGGGAAGAATTTCTACCTGATATCTAATCTAAACCTCCCTGATTTCAATTTGTACCCATTACCCCTTGTCTTATCACTACAGGCTCTTGTAAAAAGTCCTCTCCCAGTACCCTTGTAGGCCCCCTTCAGATACTGGAAAGCTGCAATGAGGTCTCCTCGGAGCCTCCTCTTCTCCAGGCTGAACAAGCCCAGTTCGCGCAGCCTTTCGTCATAGCAGAGGTGCTCCAGCCCTCTGATCATCTTCGTGGCCTCCTCTGGACTCGCTCCAAGTGTTCAATATCCTTCTGATATTGAGGGCTCCACAGCTGGACGCAGCACTCCAGGTGATGACATTTGGAAAGTTTCAGTATCCATGTGGATGGCTCTTACCCAACCGAGTGACACAGACGGGAGCTGTGTAGTCTCCCCAGCTGTGTTCCATACTCACCCAGTCTCTGTCCATCCTTCCTGCTGTTCAAACAGTACTTCCTCAGCCGGGAAGCCCCTCCTCTGCTGTACATCAGGGCACGGTAGATCACAGCAGCAGCCTCGCTGGCAGTCGTGCTGGCTGACCTGGGAGGGTGCACCAACGTCCCCTCGCTGCCCTGGGAGCAGGCTGGGGCTGTGCCAGCAGGGCTGCCTGCGGGTCATGCCAGACCTACCGACCTGGGCAGGGGCTTCAGGCTGTCACTGCTGCTTGGCAATCTGCCAGGACCACAGTTTTAGGCGGAAACCTGCAGCTCCTGTTAGCTGCAGGTATTGGTGAAACGCACTCTGCTCCTCTAAAGCAGAAGGAGGCCTGGCAGGGTGGGGGTCAGCGTGTTTCGCTGGCGGAGCCCTGGTTGCTGGCTGTGTCGTACGCAGCGTACGTGGGAGGGAAGAGGAGCAGATGGTGGCAGGATGGGAGCCGTGTGTGTCAGGGGAACAGATGTGTGAGATGAGCAGGCTTAGGTGGCTCAGCTGCTGCTGAGGAATGAGGAAGCCTGTCCCTCAGGCTGGTCCTTGCTTACAGAGAAGTTGGTACAATTTCCTACCTTGGATATAACATAACTTTTTGGATCAGAGGATTTTTTTCCTCTTCTGTTCTTGAACTATAAATTCAGGTGCTGCTGTGTTTCTCTTTCCTCCTCATCCTAGCAAGATTTGCTTGCTATCTAGGAACTGTTTTGGGGCATATTCTTACGCAGAGTTTTGCAAAGTCATCTAGCATTCAGGGGGAGGGCTGGTTGTGGGTAGGGAGTGCAGTGGGGGTGCAGGGACTCCCAGTGCTCCTGCTGTGAGCACATCACAAACGGTTGCTGGCAGTGGGAGAGGATCAGGCAGAACATTGTGTTTGGGGAACAGAGTATGACGTGGATGGGAGAGCTCAGTTTGTCTCATGGGAAAAAAGTAATTAAGGAGTGATTGAGGTGGGATTGAAGAGGTGGTGGCTGCTGCCAAGTACTTTGCCATAGTGCTGCCAGTGCCAGTTGTATAGGTACGCAGAGGTCTGCGTGCATTTCAGCTAGGTCATTGTACCTGTTCCTGAGGGAAGCTGGCTCTGCTGAGGCTCTCCATGCATGTGGGGTCAGTGTAGGCCAGCATGGCGTGTATATGGTTCTGTGGCAGTGGGGGACACAGCTGCCACTGTGCAGAGAGGGAGGAAGAGAGCAAGGCTGGAGCTGGCTGTGAGAGTGAGAAGGGAACGACCAAGAGAGGCAATGGACTGAGAAGCAGCTGCTGAAGACAGCAGTGGAGGCAGAGCGGATTGCCAGTGTGCACAATCCCTGATTCTGCCATAACCTTTATCATAACCTCAACCCGGTAAAATATTAGAAACATATTTTAAACTGGCATAGATATTTGCTGCTTTTCTTTGTGACTGACCTGCTTGCGTTCATCCTGCAGACAGCCTTGTTTTGGGTCCTGACAGCAGAGCCTGCCTCTCTTACCATACTGCCTGCTGAGATTTGCAGTTACAGTAATCTGTCTAGAGGAGCGGTAGTAGCAGAGAGGATGAAGGCTGATTAAATTACTGATTACAAACACTGAACTAAATCCACTTGCAAGGACTCTGCCTTTCATGTAGCCATTAATCTGTAATTGTGTGACAAGTGATTTCTGTGAATACTTCAAACTTTTTGGTGGTCACTGAAAGTTTTCTGGTACTTTTTTGTACGGGTTTGTTCATATGGGTACTTGGGAAAGTTCTGCTTCATGATTGTAATAGAAAAATAACGAACAAGTAATGATTAGTGGATAGTGCATGTGTTCATATACCAATATACTCTTTCAAGGCAAAACCTGACTGCTTTACAAGAGTCCCTGAAATTAAAAATTGTTTGATATTACTTGAGAAAATTCGGATTGGTAGTTGCAGTTTGGTTTGGAAGGAAAAATATTCTGAAGAAGCAGGGTTGTACATCATCTTTATCATCAAAAACAGATTTCAGTGTCATATGACAAACTAGCAGTACTTAGTATTTGACTAAACGGCAAACAGGCAAACATGCCCCAAGCAGGGTGATCTGGGCTGACGTTTGAATAAAGGAGACATCTGGAGATTGCATCCTTTCCCCAAAGCTATTTTCCTGCCCTTTATGCCCTTCAGAACCCCTGCCTCAACAAGATCACTACTTCTTCCTTTCTAAATTCAGGCTTTGCAGCCTTTCTGTCTTCTAGAAAGGTCTGAGTATTTTTGGGAAGTCAGTGGTAGAGCATGAACCTGATTGAATTGACTTTCTGGAATTATTAATTTTACTGAACGTGGTAAGATGTTTGTGTGAGCAGACAAAGCACTGGAGAGCTGGGCTCGGGTGCAGACCCCGCTGTGGGGTGCGGGGGTGCCGCAGAGCTGGGCTCGGGTGCAGACCCC
>NW_010262170.1:102492-133393 GCF_000690775.1 Eurypyga helias | reverse complement strand
GCACCACACAGCTTGGTGTCATCAGCAAACTTGCTGAGGGTGCACTCAATCCCATCATCCATGTCACTGACGAAGATGTGAAACAGTACTGGTCCCAACACTGACCCACAAGGAATGCCAAGATCCTTGGGTTTTGCCTTACCACGGTCAAGCTTTTGGGAAGGAAATCTTTTTACTTCTGCCATATTTCTGGGGTATTCCTGAATCTGAGCTTTGAGTGTTTTATTTAACACATTTGCTTAATTTCTCAGTCTGACTGAGGATTTTGAGTTCTGGGTTATTGTTTATTTTTTCAATTCATGTCTGTTATGTGGCAAAAATGTTTTGTACTTAGCATATTTGTACTATATAGCTTCTTAATGTTATCTAAGCATCATTCAGTGCAATTTGACTGGCCAAAACCACAAACAGTAAAGGCTTTTAGTAATTTTTTCATTAAATTGCCGTAATTGTTGCAAGATGAGCCTACACCTTAGCAAGAGGGAGAAGAAAATTGCAGCTGGCAAGATTAAAGCCTAGTCTGAAGTGAGTGTTGATAAGATAGATTTGAAGAAGAAGGCCATGTTGTCACTCTGGCACAGTTAAATCTCTTTCCCAAAACAATTGCATGTAAAGCTCCACGTATGTGGCTAATCATGTTTGCATTGTTAAACATTTCCATAGCACAGCAGTGCTGGCGGTGCTGCTTTAGATTAGATTAGCTGCATACTGTGTTGAATAGATAGCGTTTTGAGTACCAGTGTGTCAAATGATACAGCCAGTGAAAAGTGACTGAAGCAGCATCTTCCTCTCTTCCCTCTGCCTTACCCAAACCTGCAGGCCTGTCTCCAGGAGGCTATTGAAACTCGTTACAATCAACGGCTTAGTAGGGTTGACCAGAAAAAGCAGTCAGAAAATATTTTTTCCTCTGTTGGAGAGGCAGACTGTTTTACCTGTAAGTAAGTTAATTAGAAGAATATTAATTTTTCAAAAGCAGCAGTGCCCAAAATTCACTTTGTCTCTTACAAAGAGAGCGCATCACTGTTCCTGTTGCACAGCAATTTTGTGATCAAGCCTTGGATGTACAGTCCTGCATAACTGAAATGTGAAAGTAGGTTATTAAAGAGAAGAAATGTGCTTTTTGCATGTATGTTTAGGTCCTAGTTAGCGATTTTGTTTTGATCTAGACAGCAAGGGAGGCAGTGTAATATGAGAAAGGTGCACTTCTGTTCCTGCAGCAGTAGCACGTGCTCTTGGGGGTCTTTCTCAGCTGGCTGACTTGGGGGTGTCACTGTGTTTGCACATCTACCTTCAGAGCACGTCTGATATCTCCGCAGATTGTGGATGCCTTTTGCTGTGTAGAGGCAAAACAAAAACACGGTTATGGCAGTGTGCATAGCTCGACAAGGTAAGTTTGCTTTCAAAGCACAAGTGTCTCTATGCTGCTAAGTATTCCTCCACCCCCCAAAATTATTAAAATTAGTTTGGAGGTATAGATGACTTCTAGACATCTTCAATAGCTCTACTGACTGCTGCTCGGACAGCTGCCACTGCTTTTCTTAGTACATTCAGTGTCATGATTCAGGCAAGGAGATACTCAATTATTAATGACTTATCTACAAAAAAAAATAATTAAAAACAAACCCAAAGCAATAGAGCACTTAATTAAGAGTTAGTGGTGGAGTTTCCGCTGTCTCTTAATGGAAAGCTTCCAAGAACGATTTTACCTTCCAGAAAAGAGTACCTGCTTCAGCTTGCCTGATTAAAAATGCTTCCCGCGTAAACCAGAAGTTGGATCATACTTTTAGGCAGGCAAATAAACTTATTGATTAGACACTAATTGGAGTTCTGCAGAGTGGAAGGGAGCCTATACATATTTCAGAGACTTCACGTAGAGACTTGGATTAGTGTTGTGTGTAGATGATCCCAAGAGCATCTTAGAGGAGGCGTGAGGAAACTTTGTCCCAGAAATGGGTTAGTGCATTTTGGTCCTCAATCACTTACGGCATGGCTTGGTATCCTGTTGGTTTATGAATTTTCTTGGGCATTTCAGCAATGTCACTGTTACTGTCCTACTGTAACACCATAGATTTGTTGATGTCTGTCCCTTTTCCGTATCTTCAAAAACAATCTGTAGCAAATTTCACCTAGAATGGAAGGAAAAGCCAGATGTCTTAAGCAGCATTGAGGTTTTCTGAAAACACAGGTTAGCAGTGCTCGTAAGGTGTAAATCCCAGGTGGAAGAGCTGTGTATGCAGTGTGTGCAAACAGTCTGTTGTCTCCAAAAGGCCTCACCCGGGCTGGCTCCTGCCTCCTGCCCTGCTTCCCTGGCATTTCCTCCTCCATCCTGTCTCTGAAGCTCCTGCAGTTCAGAGAACACGGCCCTACCGAGTCTTATAAGACCTGCATGAATAAAAATCTGTCTGGGTCGCAGGAATTATGTGGTCTCTGTTTGTGGGGCCAGAGACCATGATCAGCTGCTTAAAAAAAAAATAAAAAAATCAACTATTCACACTGAATTGAGTTTCCAGAGGTGTTTATTGCCTGGCATCTCTCTTGCTGTCTGGTTTTGTGTTGCTGTACGCTTGGTTCTTTCTTTCAATGCATTTCTCCCTACCGCTGTGGTTTGTTTTCCTTCCAATGCTAGCGCGTGGCATAGGCTGTCCTGGCTTTTGCAGTCCCGTAGTCCTGCTCACCTTCCATCCCTGAGTGTCTGTAGTTACTGCAGATGCGTAGAGAGCAAGTGTGCTAACTAAGTGTCTACATGTAATTTGGTAGCTTGAAATAAGGAGGAAAACCAGCAGGATGTGACCAACAGCTGCTTTGCAAACCAAATGGTTGAGTGTTGGATTAAATGAAGTCAGTCTTTTTTATTTTTCCTTGTCTGAAAGCGCTGGCAGTGTCGGTACTTGGAGGGTTTTATTTGTAGTCCTCCGTATGCTGTGTTAGCTGACAGTAACTAGCTGATCAGGTAAATGATCTCAAGTCCTGTCCTCATGTTATTACTGTCTGTGGTGGCTTTGTTTTGCTTTTCTTCCCTCGACATAATACACTGGAGGAGGGTTTTAATTTAATTACTTGGAAAGGAGAGTCGGTGAGTGGTCACTCAAGATACTGCAGAGGGTTTTAACCTCCAACTCGTTATCGTGGCTCGAGATGGAGTCATCAGTGAAAACTGAGCAGGCAGCCTTTTACAATCAGTGCAATCATCTGCTTTAATTATGTTACTTTATGTTCCCTATACAGAAGTAAGTAGCCAAAATTAAATTTTATAAGGAAGCTGTTAATGAATCTTAAGTCACTCAATTTCTGCCTTTTCAGTTAAATTAGAGATAATAAATAGCCGAAACCTTGGCAGTGTCTGTTCTAAAACTTGTCTCTGGCTGAACTGTGCTTCCTCAGAGAATTAATGAGCAGAAAAATTATTTAAGCTGAAAGTTTTCTGTCCTTCCTGCTTGAGTTGTGTGGGTGTATGAGGCTGGACGGTGGTGTGATGCCCTTTAGATGGATGGGTAGAGCGAACAGTGTTTCTGAGAAATTGGACTCCTGGGTTGCATCACTGATGGGCCCAAAATCGGTAGCGAACAACTGTAAAAGGGGAGTTGTGCCTTAAGGGTGCAAGGTGATTTTGGCAGTAGCGGTATCATGGCATTCATGTCCATGTTGCCTTTCTAATTTGTTGTTGAGTGTGTTAAGTTAATGAAGTTTTGCTTTCTGTGAAGGCTCAGCTTACCCCAGCCTTTCGGCACATTGGGCAGTCGGGTCCCATAGGTAGCAAAGGAGGCACCTTCGGATCGACTCCATCTGAGTACATGCTGCACTGGCTTTCCACAAGCTAAGATATCCTGGTATCCTTTGCTTTTTATTCTAGCTATTCTTTGAAACTTGGGTATTGATCTATCAAAACCTGCATGCTCTGAGTTTCTGTAAACCACCTTTGATGCGAAAACTGTACAGGGCTGCTTTTGCTGGTATAGTCTTCTCATAGACTAAAATATGGCCCTCTGTTGAGACCAGCAAAGAACCAGCGTGTTCTCCCTCCCCTGAGGCAAATGCATACCTTTTGACAGTTAACTTGCTAACTGTGTATTTGTGCATTGTGTTAAGCATGATTCCTGATTATTTTGAAATAGCAGATAAACATCTCTTTATACTGACTTGACCAGAAATGTTCTTGTTGCAATTTTGATTTACAGGAATGTGGCAGTTTTTGTGGTGTTTTAAAGCAAACATATTCCGTAAGTGCAGCTGTATTGTTTGTAATACGGTTTTGAAAGTGGATTATTGATTATTATACCCTTAAAACTAAAAGACAAATTTTGGTCCGTTTAAGAAATTCGTGTGCATTATTGAAAGCAGTCCAGCTGAAAGCATGTGGCGTGACTGCTTCTCTTCACATGTTGGATGTTTATCAGTGTGGTGGGGGTTGTTTGGGCTTTTTTTTTTTTTGGTCTGTTTCCATTGCTGAACATTAGGAAGCTTAAGGAAAATATCATCTGCATTTTTTAACCTTGCTGAACAGCCAGCCTGCTCTGAAGCTCCTGATTAGTGCAGACTTTGATCAGAAAGCGTGATTGAGAGTAGCAGCTTGTCACTGTGTGTGATTAATGACAGCTCCACCTGCCATGGAGCTTCCTAAGTGGTAACAGCAATCCAAACTGGAGTGTCCTCTTCACTGAGTCGCAATTCAGGTTGCAGATTTATTCCCTCATTTCCCTCCCCTACACCCACAAGAGTGTCAAGCTGAAAGAAATGATCAGAAATACCTGTAAAGACCGAGGATTGTAACAGCAAACTGCTGGTGGTGTGGTCAAATAGTGGCATAAAGAGCGGGGCAGGCGTATTGGTGGTTTTGCTTGTGGGTAAATACAATATATAAGTAAGTGTGCCGTGCTGCTCCTAAAGTGAGTAGGGCTGGTGCAGGATGCTACACAGAATTAGTTCAGGTACGCTCACTGAGCCCAGGTAGGCAGGCTCACCAGCTATCCAAGCTGCTCTGACCAGATTTTAACTTTTTCGGGCTAGTTCTGTACTAATTCTCAACGACAACTCTTACTGCTTCCTTTTTTGGTTTTGCTGTTGTTTTTGTTTTTTTCCTTGGCATTTATTTTTCAATACTTAAGTGAAAATTTAACATCTGCTACCCAGCACCCCTCCCTGCTATACTCCAGCTGGGCTTATGCTCTGACCAAAACCTGCACAGAAGTAGCAGCAGGTCTGTATGTCCTACTTTGCTTTTGAGAGCAAACTAATCTGCTGCAATACCTGGAGAAATAAAGGTACCTGGAATATATTCCTCAGTAGATGATGATTTCTGCATGAATGAAGTTTTGCCATACTTAGCCATCCTGATTGGTCCCACTAATATTATGGTGGAGCGGAGTCTTTTACATTTCTAGTTGTGCAACCACAACCTAAATTACAGGGGCCTGCCCGGGGAAAGCATGTATCTCTGTAATTGACAAAGAATTTAAACCTCTGCTAGAAATGAAACTGTGGAAGTATCACTGGTGGTAAGTAATGTGCTTCAAAATTGTGTATCAGTGAGAGCCTGCTCCCTTGTTCTGATGCCTCAGGTAAACACTGTACACACATGATGCTTACAGTTTTGTAGCTGACGGATCTCAAGTATACTTCAACGACCACACAAAAAAACCCACACTTTATTTTTCTGGCATTCAGCACCAGCTGCAGATGGTTTGTCCTGGTAAAGCAGATGAGGGTCACAATTATCCACAGGGTAGTAATAATGTCTTGTGGCAGGGAGCACAGGCAGCCTGGGAGAGGTCTGTAATAGTGCTGAAGGTCCAGAAGAGAAGAAATTGAGAGGTGCCATGGCGGATTGCGAGTGTGACTCAAGCACATTCTAGCACTGATCGCCTTTCTTAAAATAAAACCTGCTTGCATTCGTGGCAGTGAGGGTGGGATTCGTCTCCCCTTACTTCAGACATCTAAGTTTAAGCTCCTTGCCCCAGGGTGTCTGCACAGTCAGAAGAAAGAAATAGATTGCCCTATGAATGTGCCTGTTCCCAATATTGTAGGCACTGAGCTTAAGGTGGGGTTAGCTGCTCTCTTGGCCGGTTTGTGCTTACAGCTTGTTGCCTTATTGTTAACCTCATGGCGTTCAACAAGGCCAAGGCCTGCACTTGGGTCAGGGCAGTCGCCAGCATCAGCAGAGACTGGGTGATGGACTTGGGGATAATGGTGGATGAAAATGGATATGAGCTGGCAACGTGCGCTTGCAGACCGGAAAGCCATAAAGGCCACGTAAAAAGAGGCATGGCCAGCAGTTTTGAGGGAGGTCATTTCCCCTGTGTGCTCTCGTGAGACCCCACCCGGAGTACTGCATCCAGCTCTGGGGTTTCCAGTACGAGACAGACATGGACCTGTTGCAGTGGGTCCAGAGGAGAGTTGTGAAAATGGTCAGAGGGCTGGAGCACCTCTTCTGCAGGCTGGGAGAGTTGGGTTTCTTCATCTTGGAGAAGAGAAGGCCCTGGCAAGACTTTATAGCAGCCTTTCGGTGCTTAAAGGATGCTTGCAAGAAAGAGACACTTTTTTACCAAGACATATTGGGATAGGACAAGGGGTAATGGCTTTAAACTGAAAGAGCGTAGGTTTAGGCTAGACAAGGAAAAAAGTTATTACAGTGAAGGTGGTGAGGCACTGGAACAGGTTGCCCAGAGAAGCTGTGGATGCCCCATCCCTGGAAGTGTTCAAGGCCAGGCTGGATGGGGCCTTGAGCAACCTGGTCTAGTGGAAGGTGTCCCTGCCCATGGCAGGGGGTTTGGACTAGGTGATCTTCCAAGGCCCCTTCCAACCAACATCATTCTGGGATTCCCTGACAATAAATCTGGGTGAGTTGGATCCCACCCTCGGTGCTAAGACTGAGGGTCCCCCTCTCAGATGGCTTGTGCTGATAGGGGTTCTTTGCCAGCCATAATCTTCACGTACGTGCTTAGATGGGTTCAGGGAAAACCACTTTAGTGTTGGCTTGTGGTTGCGCTGGGTGTGGGGCTGCTGCTGGATTTGTTGCAAATTCATCCTGAAATTTTCGGCTCTGGCTGCCTCTGTGTTGCTGCTTGCTTTCAGGCAGCCTCCCTGTTGCTCTCTGCTGGGTGAAAGCTTGACACTTCATTTTAAACAAAAATATCAGTTTTCACTGCTTCTGTTTTGAATGCAGTAGGAGAGAGTGTGTGCATAAATACTTTTTTCCAGCTTGTGCCTCTTTCTGCAGTGTGAATTAACATCAGTGGTGGTTGTTTTTTTAAAAAAAGTTCCTACATTATGTTGTTACATGCCAGTATGACAGCCTAATAGGACCACTGCATCCAACTCTTCCCCTCTCTCTCTACTTATTGTGGAAAATGCTATCAATTTAACTAATGAGGAAGCCAAATACAGTAACTTGCAAGTATTCGTATTTGGCAGACTGGTGTTTCTACATTATACGGGCCTGTCTCTCCTAGTCCTTTGGTTTCAGGAGATGATACACTAGTTATTTCCATTTCCTGTCCTTACCACAGAGTCTAAAGAGCAACATCTCTTAAAATGCAAGCATAGAACGTAACGTCTGGAGGAATATTTGATCTGATTTGCCTTAAAAATGTGCATTTTTGGGGAAGGAAATGCTAGAAGATGTTTTGATGATAGGAACATTTATGGTGCTTTTATTTATAGGTCAGCATCACTAAGTATATGGGCATATCAGCTCATCCTTGGATTTGAGGTGATAAGGAAGTATTTCTGTCCCTAATTGAATTTGGGGCCTGCAGAGAGAGTGTGGCTTGGCCCAGAATCCCACAGACCTTGGTAAAAAAGGCAGTGACAACTCAGTCCTACTGGATATGAGTCCTGTTCCCAGCTAAGCTCTTTGGAAACAGGACACATAACTGGAGTGTGCAGAGGAGCACAGATTTGAGACGTCGTGGGTGTCTGACGTCATGTCTCTGAGTCCAGGTGATCCTGGCTGTTACTAAGGCCAGGTAGCGGTATTGTCTGGCCTGCGGCAGTTCACTGTGCAAGTCCCTTGGTTGCAGCGTGTTCAAGGGAATTAAGCTCGGAAGAAAGCAGTTAAAGACTCAACTTAATACCTGCAAGCTAAGAGGGGTACTCTGGGTACTCTGCCTTGCTGACACAGTGACTTGTTACGGTGTGATGGACTGATCAAGAGTCTGAGATTGGAGAAATCTAGTCATTTATACTGGAAGGCTAATAATATTTTTATAAGTGGCGTGAGACTGGTGGTGGTTATGGGGTTTTATTCCTTTCTGGGTATTTCGGTTTGAGCAGTTGTGCAAAATTAATGCTTTTTATTTACCTCATGCCAGAATATCTTTTTGGTCTGTAATTTTGATAAATCTCTTTCCTGATACATAATTCAGTTACTGCCCTAAGGGCAGAAAGAGCTTTAAGTGTACTGTTGTTTACTTCTGTCAAAGCAGAATTTTACCTGCTGACCAATGAAGGACTCTTCAGATGAAGTTATTTTGCTGTACATGAAGTGCTGTTAAACTTGGATAAATCTAAACAGAATAAATCTGTATCTTACAAAGTCCAAGTGATATGCAGAAAATGTAGCATAAACATATGTTTAAATTGCAAAATAAAAATTAATATCCCTTGGTAAAATTGCTTAGCCTGTGATAATTAAGATGTTTAAGTTGTTTAGAAACAACAACAACAAAAAGCTTTATTTTCTAGAAAGTGGAAAAGAAATATTACCTTAACTCTGCTGTCAGAAAAGTGACTGTAAAAGGTGATGTCTTGCTCAGCAGGGCTGTTTCTAGCCTGTATTTCAGGGTCTATTTTCCTTATTTTCTTCCTTCCTCCTGATTGAATGCTTTTGCGCTCATTGGTTTTGCAGAGCCAGCACAGTGTTGGTCGAGGGAGGCTGGCAGACACAGCAATCGGAATTATCAGCTGCTTTGCCAAATTCTGCATCGCTGACAGCTATGCAAGCCCTTTGGGGACAGTGAGAATGTGCAGGTGTCCCTGTGCATGGGCTTGGCCTGTGGTCTTGGTATTACTGGTAGTGATGGGCAATGAAAAAAGAGCCTGGGGTGACTCAGGAGTGTATTGCAGGGTTGGCAGGCGGGATGTTGGAAAAACATCTTTTATTTGTAAACTGAGACTTGAGATAGAAGCACGGTAGCACAGTAAATCTGGAATATCACAGGGCCCCTTAACATCTTTTTTCACCTCCTGTTCCCTTTCCCCTCCATATCCACTCAAAGGAATTTTTGTTTTCAGTCCTCTTAGAAAAAAGCTTTTTGCTTGGAGTATGGGAAAGAAAAACAAGAAAAGCTAAAACTAGTTTCTTTCATATGGAATATTCAGTTTTGTGGAAATTACCTTAAACTGATAAGGCTGCCGAACAAGTTCTCTGTGAATTCAGGCCATTTTGTGCCTTAAAGGCTTCTCCCTCAAGAAGCAAAGAAAATAATAATAAAAATAAATCTAGCCATCCAATTAAATGTTGGAATTTTGAAAACTTAGGCGTAGCAATTAAACACAGCCCCTTCCTCCTTTTAATTTTTCCGCCTATTCTAAACAAGCCCAAAGCACTTTGCAAGCTAGAAATGGAGGTCATAAAACACAACTCAGTCCCTGTGGTCATTAGCCAGAAAACTGAAATACAGATGTCTCTGGGGCAAAACAAAGTAGTTTGTAAGTAGGACAGAACTTCAGGACAAGGAAAGGATATCATCGAGCTGAGACGAGTTTTTCAAGGCAGCTAAAGAACTTGAGTCCATAGATCATGATTTTAAGGGTCGGCATGCAGCTAGCAAAGGGACCACAGCCTTAAACACGTATTTATTGTTGCATGTGCCTCTCTCCTCTATGCCCCTTTCTTGCCCCTTCTCCACCTCAATAAATGGGATTGGGTTTGTAGCATCCCATTTTGAAGTTGTTATTTAGAAATGTTGTTGTTCTTCCAGTGAAATGTCATGGGAAGGTTGAAGGACTTATTCTCTTCAGCCAATGCATAGGAAATTTTTTTCTTCACTTGGAATAATTTTCCTGCTGTGGTAACTGGGAAAATATAATCCCACAGTACTTGTCAGAATGGAAGTGTAAACAGAGGCTTTGAAAGCCAATGTTTCAAGAAGGAAAGAAAGCACCTTCTTAAGATGTGATGGATGATAGGTGTTTATAGTATTTTGCCAATAAATGCTCTGAATTGCATAAAAAATTAAAGGAAACATTGTGGTTTTAATAATTAGTATTTTTTAAAACCCACTTTTACTAGATTCCACCATCTCACTTAAATATAGTTCCATGAAATTACCAATCTTCCATTCTAGCAGTGAGGATTGGCTTTATTTTTTAACTTTAGCCTACACTAATAGTATCCTTTGGGTTGCAGAATTGCTCCTAAAGATGTGGCATGGAATATTTCTAATCAAAGCTTCAGGCAGGGAAGAGTTACCGTTTGAGGCCTGCACAGCTTCTAAAACTTAACTGCGTTGAATATGAGATTTCTAACCGTTTTCCCGTTTTGTTAAAGGATTTTTTAAAAACTGTTGATTATTCCACCATCTGGGGACTTGCAGTAATTTTCAGAAGTGTGAGAAGTAGTCTCTGTAGGCATTCTGTGTAGAAAAATGCTGTCGGAGATGTGGTAAAGCTACTGTGTGTAGCTACTGCAGGGTTGTGGTGTGATTGATGTGAATTTAACGGGACTCTTTGGCAAGAGTCCCGCAAAACTGGCTGTGCAAGACCCACTTAGAAAATGATGGGTTGGTTTGTCGGGAAGTGTATGGAGGAGATGCCGACTCTCTCCAGAGTGAGTGATCAGGCAGGGTTCTTCATGACCTGCTCTGTACAGGTGCTGACTTCTTGTCTTTCTACTTTAGGGTGTTGGTTTGGCAAGCAACCAACCTAACTTGGGGGTGGGTCACGAAGCTGGAGTCTTAGTAATGAGTTGGGTGATACTCAACTCTCGTTTGAGGAGCTGAAGTAACATACACAACCCCTCCTGTAGACTTACGGTGGCATTTCAACAAATGGAAGCCCCAAGCATAATGTGTATGGGGGGGAATTAATGGAATTAAAATGGGAATAAGTGTGTGGGTCATACTCCATAATCCACCTCTGGTGATGTTGACCATGAATCTGTGGCTGAGGCTGGTTTTAATGCTAAACAGGACTCTTTTAATGGCATGAGCGTGCAGCTGAGACATTAGTTCATGAGTCTTAATCCACTGTTCCCTCTGATAATTCATTTAGCTTTTCTGTCTGTCTGCCTTTGAAGCTGTGAAATGCGTAAATTCATAATCCCTTTCAGAGGAAGCTGTGGAAGGGTTGCATGGCATTACATCCTACCCTAGAAAGGTCCCAATGGAAGCACTCGTTGCAAGGATACTGCAGTGATGTCCTTTTTTTCCCAAAGCATGTGGAAGTATTGTGTCCTTAGAAGAAAAAAGAATACCAAGAACTAAGAGGTTGACTGTTCACTACAGAAGTGTGTAGGCTGTGAGCAGAGAAATATGCTGGAGACAGGCTGTCCCAGCAAGGGCTGACAGAGCAGATGGACACAGAGCCTGAAGGCTGTGTGCAGGGCAGAGGATGCTACTCTGGAATCCTTTCCTCTAGGCTTATCCTCATGTAATATCCTTTGCTGCCTCTCACTTGTTGCCATGGGTTTCATCCCTCCTACTGTTGTAAGTACCAATCCCCACCCCTCCCAGCTTTTTATTTGCCCCCAAAACAGCAAGACAGAATTAAACAGGAATAAAGTAATGATATACGGCCGACACAACACTTCTTGCCACTTCTTTTTGTAGGGTCTGCTACCTGTTTTCCCCCACCTCCTTCCAACTCTGCTGTTTTGACTGGCTTTTGAGAGCAGGCAGTGCCAGTTGTGCATGGTGGATGCAGCCGTGACAATGGTTGGTGCCAAATGATTTTAAGATGAAAATAATGTGTGGAGTGCTAACTAAAAATCTAAATTTTCCTAGAAGGACAGAAGCCTGTTCATCTCAAGTGATGTTTTCACTTCTCAGTTCAACCTCTTCTACTCATCTGCAAGGTTGTCAGGGAGGTCTGGCAAATCCAGGCTTTAATTTGATAATTTAACTTCGTCCAGATGTTTGTGTGTTGGGTTTCTTGTTGGTGGTGGCTGTTGAGAGTGATCCTGCTGGGTCTGTGAACAAACACTGCATCTGTCTGACAAGGAGTCTGAGTGGAAACATAGGTTGTAAATGTACAGGGAGTTTGGTTGTTTGCTGTGTATGGTTTTTTCCTCTAGGATTGGGTTTTATCCGTTAAGTATATTGCAGGAAAGTCACTGGAGCTCTTAAGGTCTGTCATTCTTTGACAGTGTTTTAGACAAGTGTTATTTTAGGGCAGGTAAGCTTCTACTGATCTCTTTCTGTTTCAAATAATACTAATTTAAAATATATTTATGTTGATATCTTTGGTGGTGAGAGTAACTTCTCACCAGAAGTGCAAGTAAAATGAATTCATTACACTCAAGAGAGTCATGGGTTAATTTTTTTCCGAGAGATTTTGAGAACTCTTTCAAAGACAGACCCTTCGTAATTTAATGTCTGGATTTTTTTTTTTTTTTTCCTTTTTGGAAATGGGGAAACTGTTCTTTCCTCCAGCTATTTTCAGTGAACTGCTTCCTAGAATTTTATAGAGAAAGGATAATATTTAGGTCATACGAAGTAGGCTGTTGGAGGCTTACTTCAAATATACTGTAAATATCATAGCAACAGTTATGAAAGAAGGAAAATAGTCACCTCTCACAGTATTAAACATCAAGTAGCTTAGCTAAGCTATTAATTAAAACTCTGAAAATGTGATGTACTGCCCCATTAGGCTGTGTGAATGAACCAGTAAGACTTCTGTCAAAGAGGAGAAGTAACCATCCAAGAAAAGTAAATGTGGGAAGATTAAAGCTGGAATAGGTGTGGTGTTTGGTTTTTTTTTTTCAAATGGAAGAAAATAGAGAAGAAAAATAATAGTTCTGCTGTCCATCAGAAGAGGCTTTTCAGTGGACAGCCAAAAATCTTTGGGACTCAAGAGCTGAGAAGTGCTACGTATGCTGTCCAGGCGTAGCCACATGAGGGATCTGCAAGGATAAATAAAAATTCAAGTCCTGTGGACAAAAACCTTTATGAATGTAATATTTTTTTCTTATACCTGAAAAGAGTTTTTTGAAATCCTTGGAATGGCTTGACAGAAATTGGTAAGGATAAATAAGTAGATTTATTTTGTTTACACCAACGTTGTGTAGTATCAAAAGAGAATGTTAAAAACTGGCCTAGATAAGGGTTCATTTGGGTACAGAGAGTCCCACAGTGGCACCTGATCAAATTAAGAAGTTAATCTCTTCTCTGTATCAAACTATCAAGTGTTACACTCTTGGCTTATGGGTAAGTGCTCATTAGCAACCCGGAGTTGCTAGTATTGCTTTTCAAGGGCCTGGAGAGACCTTCTCTGTGTTGCTGTGACTGTGCCAGCTCAGGCAAGGTGAAGTCAGGCCGGAAGAGGCACTTGCATGGCTATGTTGCCCTGTTATCCCCAGACGGAGGGGCTACGCGAGCTGCTGGACACCTGAGGCTGCTGGTGGGGGGGGACACCCGTGCAGCTGGCCAGGCAGAGAAGGTAATGCTGGTGTCCCTGACAGGGTGGGTACACAAGAAGTTTCCCTTGAGCCATCTCGCCTGAATCCAGCCCTAAATGTGCTCTTGAGGAAAAGTGGAAAGTTGCAGGGCATTTGGCCACCAGCCCAGCTTTCAGACCACTTATAAATAGAGTGAAGATGGAACCTTCTGCGTCCTGCATTCTGACACTTTGATTTGTCCCTGGCAGTTGTAGGCAACAGATAGAAGCAAGGATGGAGTGCTTGTGAAGTGATGTTTCCTTGAGGATGATGGCAGTTTGGAGAAACATCTTGTGATGCGAGAGGTGGGAAGCTGAGGGGTTTTCCTCCACTTTTCGTCTTAATAATAATAATACAGAGGGTTGTTGAGACAGTAAGCCTGCACTCGCACTGCTCTTTCCTTCGGAGGGGCAGAAGGAGAAAGGTTTGGTATCCTATGGCTTGTCTTCAGGCAGCTGTGGTTCAGCATGGCGCTACTTGGACAACTTCTGTATATGGGAGGTCATTGGGCACGTGGAATAGATGAAGCAGACTTGAAGTCCTTTCAAAAGCAATTTAATTTGCCTGTTGCTATTCAAATATGTCCAAGTGATACGCTGATTTTTGAACCGCAGTCCTCTTTTGTAGGAGAAGACACTGAGCTCTGTGTGTGTATATATATATTTTTGGAGGGGGGTGGAGGGGTTGTTACCTGCTAGGAGTGATATAAAGAGCTTATGGGACTGAGAGATGAACGGGGTTGAAGCATACCCTTGGCAGGGCAGATGGTGGGGAACTAAAAGAAATTGGTCCCTGCCCCTAAATGATCTAATAGGGAAGAGAATGCAGGAAGAACAAGATTGTGTGAAAACGGAGCTCTGGTGTCACAGGGTAAGTACCCAGTTGGGGCTTACCTTTCTGCTGCCCCTCCGAACGCTGATGGGGTTGTAATGGCTCTCTGGTAAATGTATGCAAACCAGATTGTACAAAGCAATGATTTAAGACAACAACAGTCTTTCATCTTTAGTGAAGCCAACAAATATTTTAAAATCTAAATTGTCTGGAAGTAGTAGTTTATCTTCGGATCTTGACAGCATTCAGCAGCTGAAATATATAAATGCACTCAATTCTAGCTTTTGAGACTAGACTTAATGAGATGCTTGGAGGGAAATCTTTGGATGGGCTTATATAAATTGCAGAAATGGGCCAGTGTATTGTCACAGATAACTGTTTTTTCAACTTTTGATCCATTTTTGTAAGTAATAATTTTATCAAACAACACCTGGGTCTGCTCTTTACCTGTCCTTTTGAAAATAATTTTCAACAGTAACAAATAATGGATGGAAGTTGAGCCCTGTCACTGATGCTACTGAATAACAACTGACGAACGTTGAGCAGTGCGTCAGCTGCCGGGCTCTGCGTGAGTGTGGGATGCACCTACCCTGCAGTTCAGCTCCAGCTTTCCAGTTTGCAACTATAGTGAAGGAACGATGGAGGAAAAAAAAGGGGAAGGGTTTGGTGTGGGTTAAAGCAGAAAGTGTTTTGCTGTTGGTCTCTTATCCAAAAAAAAAACCAACCCTGTAAATACTGTAACCGGTATCTGAAAGGTTTAAGAGCTCACACTTACTTACAACAGGTTTACTTCTAACATGGCACTTTCATTTCACTGAGCCATGTGCCCTTCTCCTTTGCCACTGGGTGTAACTCAGTGGTTGAGATGATCTATCTCAACATCTTCCATTTAGTAAGGAGAGGGCCTGGGATCTTTTAAAAAATAAAGACGTTCTTACATTAATATGAAAACAAAATTATGTTTTGGCAAAGACATTCCAGTAAGAAGTAGAACAACCCTTGGAAATGCCAAGGGTTGCATCAGATCTTAAAAGATAGTAGTTAAATTTGATCTGATATCTGCTCACTAATTATGAACGGAAATTTCCAGAAGATCACAAATACCCTTTGTTTTTCCTCTTGTTGACAGCTTAAAATAAGAGCATATACTTTTTAGACTAACTTAGTTTTTCCTCCCGAGTAAACGTGAGCTGTAGATAGTCTGCTCCTTTTATTTGTTTGCAAAGGGCTGATATTTCGGTGTATATCAGGAGGGCAAGATTGTGGGTCTCAACCAAGATTGTGGGTCCAGCTGACCTAGACAATGCTCGAGCTCCTGAGGGCAGTCTTTCCTCTAAATGAGCAAACTGAACGTGTGGAGGAGGGAACAGAGACCTACTACATGCCTGAAGCTCCAGATATATCTTTCCATCTGAATCTAATGCCATACTTCCTGATTTTAGCCTACTGCTTTCCTATGCCATCAAGGCCAGCAGTATTTGATGGGATCTAGTCTCACTTACTTGCCTAATAGTGGTCATGTCTCAAGTAACACAGGATTATTTTTCAGCCTTTTCTGTATTTCTCCAGTGGCTTGACTGTGCGTGCAGATGTTGGCAGATGTTTTGGCCTCATCAGTATGACAGACTTGAAATACTTTCATCTTTTCCTGGGAAACCTCAATTCTGGTGGCTCTTGTTTGTTCATTGACTTAACTTATTTTAATACTGGTTTCTTCCCAGAGGACTTGTTTTGAAGGTATTCAAATGTCCAGCTGCAGTTTCAGATTTTGTTTTCATTGCCAGACAGTACGCTGGAAATAACTTTCAAGTCATCTCCCTTACCCCTCCTCCAGTAACCAGACCATGCCAGCATGTCCTGTCTGTGCACCAAGGGTTTCTCTTGAGAAGCTGGGTCGGTTGTTTGTGTCTTTGTATTCTTTGCCCTTCTTACAAAATGTCTGAATGTTGAGCCTTGGGTTTTACAGCTGGTTAATACTAAAATATTCAAAATACAAATTAAAGTTAATTCTGGATGGGATCTACTCCCTGCATACTTCCATCTTTACTTGTACACTGGCTGAGTTACTACTTGGAGAAGATAATGTTTATCAGCAAACTACATTCCTCTAATCAGATTCACAGAATGGTTGGGTTGGAAGGGACCTTAAAGGTCATCTAGTTCCAACCCCCCTGCCATGGGCAGGGACACCTTCCACTAGACCAGGTTCCTCCAAGCCTCATCCAGCCTGGCCTTGGACACTTCCAGGGATGGGGCATCCACAGCTTCTCTGGGCAACCTGTTCCAGCATCTTGCTGGATGGCACTAGTGGGTAATTCTGCATTCATTTTGGAGTGAGTTCTGTGGTACTGGTGCCTTTCTGATGGGAGATGGTGGTGCTGGGTTTGTGTGGTAGTTTTTTTCCTGTTTTTGGGGGGTGTTGTTTTAGCACTGATAACTGCTTTAAGTCCATATAACTGCACAGGATACATGCGGATGCTGATATTTCACTATTGTTCCATGTTACAACACTTAAGAAGGTTTCTGTGAGGGCATCACCAGGGGTTTATCCTGCCTCTGTGGTTAAGGAAGAGGCTGGGAAAGCATTTTCCATTTGATAGGCTGTTGTTAGTTTTGGGCTGGAAGGCTAGGTTAACTACAGGTTTGCTGCTTCCTTTTTCCGTGAGACAGATGGAGGAAACTTGTTGTTTACTGTTGGTAGGAGCATGATGTCTCTTTAAGTCATCTTTTTCTGATAATTTGAGTATAATTTAATTTTCCTGTTTTTCCTTTGTTTGCTTTTCCAAGTCTGGAAGAATTTGGGGATTTTTTTATCAGTCATCTCTCTTTTCCAGAGTTGCAATGTTTTCTCCGTGTTGGTTTTCACTGGCAGCTTTCCCCTAAGCCGCTGTTACTGTATCTTTCGTGCCATTGTCTGGGGTGTAAAATGTTAAGCAGCTTAGCCATGACTCTTTAATTTCTCTGTTAAAGCCGGTGTGTTTAAATAGAGTTGGCCTGCTTAGCACCTCTCAAAAGTTTGTGGATATCCTCCCATTACACTCTTTTGGTGCAGGTTTTTGCTCTGTAGGTGATAGCAGCTTTCTGGGTCAGCCCCCTGAACTTGGAAGGCATTTTATTTTAGCTTCTTTCAAAAACTACCAGTTTACTGGTATCGTTAACTGTCTAATTCTTAATTTCAGGTTGGGGTTTTTTTTCCCCTCTTCATTCTGTTCTTAATGTCAGCTACTTATTTCTGTGGAAAGGTAAATGTGTTTGTTGTATTGTCTTCCTTACAGAGAATATCCCCTGCCTCTGAGTCCTGCATCTTGAAAATTACCTTCCGTTGTGGGAAGCGGTTGGTGTATAGCCTATAACATGTCAATTCTGAATTGTGTTGGATACGCATCTTACAGTCCGTGAAATCTTTTATTGATATTGATCTGAAATTGCCACTGTAATCGTTGTTAGTCCTTCAACGTGGATTTTTCTTGGTACTTTTTGTTTCGCCTTTTTAAAGTTTGTTTTTTGTTCTTGCTTTGCATGAAAAAACGATCAGATCAGATGTCAGCTGCACTACACACTTTTAATATCCTGGATAAGTTGAGCTACGTTTTCATTCCAGTAGGCAGGTTTTTAATCTGATCTATGGGCAGATATCTTACTAGGGGATTGAATATTCTACCAGCAAGAAACCCCAGAGCGATTCTGTCAGTCTGTTGCCATCCTGACTCTTTTTATTATTATCTTTATTTATTTATTTCCAAGCCCACTTACCAATTTCATCCTTCTCTCTGGTTGTTGTCGGGACTCTCAGCGTAAGCAGATGTCACGGCTGAGGACACTGTCAGTTTCTAGCAAACTGCGAGTTCAGCAGCACAGTTTTATGTTGGTGTGCAGTATCCTATAATTGTCATTTTCCTATATCACATTTGAAATGCAGCTTGCAGAAATTGGCTGTTAATTGGCTCCCAGTCCTTCAGCAGTTTTTCAGCATTAGAAATCCTAATTTAATGTTGATCTTTCTGAGGAGGGGGGAGAACCATTTTCCGATCTTGGTTCATCATGTCTATGCTAAATTCTTATATTTAGTTATGTCTTTTAACCCACTCCTCAACATCCACATAAGCTGTGGATTTTGAGAACATGCTCATCTGTTTTCTCTGTTACTTGCGTAGCTTTTGACCTTGCTGATTCCTAGCATCCCGGAGAGCTATAATTGCAGCTGATAGAGAAGCATTCATTTTAGAAATTGCATTTGGAATATGTTACTGCTACTCCTCCATGCCTTCCCCAGCTGTGTGTTGCTGTGCTGCTGGTAAGAGGGGAGATGGGAGCCCTTCAGCATCCAGTTAGGTCAGTCAGCCCAGCCAGCCTAGCCTGAGAATTCATCGAAGGGGATTTGACTCACCCGGGCAAGGAGGGGTTTGCACAGTGCAGTAGAGATGAAACCATTCCTTGGCAGGTGATGATTACAAGTGGCAGAGCATAGTAGCCATCTTCAGCTGCTCCTGATATATCCATGGGCAGAGCTGGTTTTTCAGAGTCTCAGTATATCCAGATAATTTTTCTAAAGGCTCAATTTTTGAGACATTCTTCAAGCATCCCATTTGTACTGGCAGCAATTTTTAGCTTAACTGCTCTACTTGGGTACCTCTGGTTGCCTGTCAAGTCTCCAGTTCACTGCTGAGGGTAGCTGGGAAGCCACTGGGTCTGTAGCACAGCAAATGACTTTATTTTCATGTGAGACTTAACTGTTCTAAACCTGCCTGTCTTGGCTTAGCCTATACTGGAGGAAGTTGCAACTCTTGGTGTAGCTTGCAAGGTTCCCAAGATGTTCTCAGCCTCCTTCCTCTGTGTAAGGAAGAGACCACTGGCCCAGATGATGTTAAATTTTGAATGAACTCTTTTCTACTTAACGAGATGGATGATTTTCCATTCCTAATTGCATTCAGTCCTATTACACAAAAGGTAAGTACTTTTGTGAGTTGCAATGATAATAAAATACTTTAATTTTTATTTTTTTACATCCATCTTAGGAAATACCTACTGTATAGGAAGTCCAAAATTATACTTGACCTCTTGTCATGTAGCATGGCATGCTGGCCTGTAATCTTCAGCCCATTGCCACCTGTAGGTGTCTAGGCCTTCCTCCTATGTCTGTAACTAAATATTAAACTATACATGTATAACTGTATAAAAAAGAAATAAATCCAGCATGTCTTCTGAATGCAACATGAGTATTATTTGAATGTCATCCTCACTTATGTGTCATAGAATCACGGTGAAAAAGCGTGCAGGCATGCATCTCTAGCTTTCCCTGGGATCTTGGGCAGTTACATATTACTGCTACCACGTGTGCTCGCAGGTGGAGACTGTGCTGCAAGGGATAATCTCATGTTGTTTGTTACATTGAGTGCTTTTTCTTTTCTTCTCCTGTTTTTTAATGAGTCCCTTTCTGAAGTAGGCTAAGCCTCGTTGTCCTTTTATCAAATCCCAGTTGGTGATCGCTATTAGCAACAAGATAACACGTTTTCACAAGCTTGCACCTGGTTTTAAAAAAGGAGCGTGTGCTGCTTTGCACGTAAGCTTTGTCTCTTAGGTTGTAAGGGTTCAATTTGAATAGCTGATTCATGTCCTGTACCTAGATACCTAGTACTTCAGCTCTGTGAGGAGCTGTAATGTGTTTTGTTGCGCTTGCATTTCACTAAAGTAACCTGGAGAAGTTCTAAATGCAGGGATTTTCACCCCTGTTAAACAGTAATGATCTACAGTCATAGCGAATGGAAGGCAGAAGCTGAGTTGCCAGCGCAGGTATGAGGATTTTTTTTTTGAGAAACAACGTTTGCTTGATGGAGGATCTTTGTAGGTTTAATCAATTAACTGCTTGATTAGAACTTGTGTTATTAAATCAACGCAGTGAATATCCATGAAGCAGTTATGGCAGCTCTTCTGCAGACAAAAAGACTTTAAGCTGATTCCAGCGTTCCTTACAATCAGCAAAAAGGGTGGTTTATGTTTGTGAACTTTGGATCGGGTCCTGTGGCACTAGAAACAATGAGGTGATTAAACAACTCGGCGTGTGTTCTGCTTGTTCCCTACCACCCACTCCACCATGGCTTGGGCTATGTTAATTTTACTAATAGAAACCATATTGACTTTATATGAGGTTCTTGTCTGTGGTAGTATTTCCATGACCTTCTGAGATGCGAGGCAGAGTTTGGGTGGACTGATGCAGAGAGAAATAAAAATCCAGAACGGTTTTCTGGCACATGACCCATGAAATATCAGCGTCATCTGCAGAAAACTTAAATCTCCAGTGTTTACATATCTGAATCTATACTTAGTCTTTCCATTGACAGTAAGTAGCATCTTCATGTTCCTGCACTGTTCCGAGTAAACATGTTTTTAGGAAGCAGAGTGTATCTGTTTTGGCTGAAGAATGTACAAGAGGGAGTTGTATTATGTCAGTTGTTCAGGTTAAGTTGTTCTTAACTATCTCTTTGAAAAAAAAAAATCCACTCAATAAAATAGATGGAGAGCATTGTTTCTTCATATCTTTCTGTGATAGGCAACATCCTTCTAACAGAACTACCTGTATTAAATTATGGATGAACTATGCAGCAAAACAAACACAAACTTCAATATCATACAGCTATTCCCCACCATGTGTGCCCCAAATGGCATTCCTCTATAGATTATTCCTGTGATTTCATCATGGGACAAACAAAACTGTGCCCCTGTGTAGCAAAGCCCTTGATGACGTTGGGATTTCAGTGACATAAGTGGGCGTGAGGAGCCCTGGATCTGGTTTTATTTGCAAAAGACTTCCTATCGCCTGCTAAACTTCCTGGGAATTAAAAAAAAAAAAGGCTTTTCTTGGTGAATTAACTTCAGTGTTTGTTTCATGTCAGGTTGGTGGTGATTCCTGTCTGGGCATAAGAGGCTGCCACCCCGGGAGGTTGGGAGTGCAGTCCCTGGGCAGGGGTGCTGGGGAGATGGTGCGTATGCTCCCCCGGGGCAGCCACAGCACTTGCCCAGCTGTTTGGAGATACCAGTGAAGAAAACAAGAGCCATGCTAACTAGTTCCCGAGGGGACTTTTGCTCAGCCCTCTGTGTCAAGAAGCCGGTGGTTGTAAAAGAGTTTCTGGGTGAGGAGCAGCAAGCCCCCAGGCTGCTGGGGCGGTGGGTGAGAGCGATGGGGTCCTCACAGAAAAGCTCTTAAACATAGGCATGCCCTTAGCTAATAAACTTCCTGAACTCGTATGTCTTGCAAGAAGAGGGAATATTTGGCAGGAAATAAAGCAGCTAACCACAACACGTGGGGTTTTGGGTTTTAGGGTTTTTGTTCCTCCCCCATTAGTTGCCACTGAAAGCAGCACAGGCTGAAGCCCTGGCTGTGGGTTAGGCCATAAGGTGCTTGCCACTCAACGCCCTCTTCAGGCTCTGTATACCTGAGGTTGCTCTGAATGTGCAATTTTTATTTTTAATTTTAGCTTGGTTCTGTGTGGCTGTATCTATATTGGTAGAGTAAACAGGGCTAGGGCACAGGCTCGAGTGTGATTGTGCGTTTGGGTGATGTTTGCGTGCTCCTGGGCAGGGTTTTGGCTCAGGGCTTCCCCTGAACCGTGCCTGGGTGTGGGCACATCTCTGGAGGCAGAATGGACAAATACGTCTCTGGAGGGGAGTTTGGGAATATAGTTGGGAGCTATGCTGGCATTGACCTGCTTAATGCTATTTACTGGTATAATATATTTACTAGGATGAAGAGCTTTTTTGATGTTCTGTTTTGGTTGTTTGGATGGCTGGAGCTGACAATCGTGTGCAGGTACATATGGATGTACGGTAGGAGATGGCAGGGTCGTATCTGCCCTGTGTGGGAGTGGGGTGGTGGGAGCAGGCCTGCCTTCCTGCTGTGCCGCAGGAACACACGTGCTCACATCCCAGGCTGTGCCTTCCTAGCCTGGTGGGTATAGGCGCTTCCTGTGGGCCGACGGTGGGATTTTGGACCTCAGACAGCGGGGTGGATTGAACCACTGATGTCTGTATTGAAGGCAAGTGCTTCAACCACTTGCCATTGAAGGGAAGGAGAAGGATGCTTTTGAACGGCTTAAGGGGGAGGGTTAAAAAAGCTCACCCTTTTTATTGCTCTTAGCAGAGGAAGGGAGATGAAACAAAGGCCAAACCCTGGTAGGGTGATCTCACCTGGGAAGCTGATGTGAGGGTTTTACCTTCTCGCATAGAGCAATCATAAACCATTATGATTGCTTCCTCTCCACAACATTTCCTAGGCTTGTGCTGGACTCCTGCCTGCCTGGTGTCCCATTTTCGTTGAGCCCGCTCCTGACGTGCCTCGCAGTGCCACGTGCCTGGCAGGGACCTGCCACATGGCATGTTCCTCAGTGGTTCCCACCTTCTGCAAATGCTGAATCGTCTTTCATGATCTAAACTGTGCTTAACTAAGAATAGTGAGAGGTGTTCACACAGTGTTTTAAAGGTGGTATGTGACTGCAGATCTATGTGATTTATTTTTTTAAATGTACTTTTTCTGATGTTAATGTTGATTCCTCCTTAATGCACGTGAGTTCCAGTCTGAACAGATTCTGTTACTTGGTCAAGTCCTAATTCTGGGGCTTTTGAGATACTTTTACAAAATATTGGTGGGTTTTCAGTCCTTTTTGGTACTGTATTCATCGCTGACACTTACAGTTCCACGAAATACGGCCTTGAATTCATGAAATTAACTTTTCTTGATCCAAGAGATTAAATGTGCAATTCCCCATCAAAATATCTTGTGGATTTGAACGAGTAAGACTTAGGGAGGGTGTTGTTCAGGGGAAGCTGATTAGTTAATACTGTTTCCCTCCTCTCCCCCTGCATCTCCAGACCTGAAACAACACAAATGATTCCTAGATCAAAAGAACACTTGAGTCCCTTTTATCGGACAAATATCACAAACTGTAGGCTCTTACTTTTCATTTGAGAAACGGCATGGGCTTTCACGATTCCTTTAATAAACTTAAAGTAGGTCATAATACCCACCACTGCATCCTTAAACTGGTATAAATCTTGGTTTCCAGAGTTTTAATTACAGTGGCTGCTCCCATTAGGTGGTCTTGTTTCATGGCAGGATGCTAGACAGCTCTCTGCTCTAAGTCATTTATGTGGACTGCGGGTATGTCTGTCAAACCATAATGAGCAATGAAAGAATGAAGAATGTTAATTTAACTGATGCTGCTTTTGCTGTTAACGTAAGTACCACCAGCTGCACCTCGTAAACATTGCTGTTTGCTTGCCTGTGCGTTGCCATTCAGCAAGACCTAGCGTGATTGATAGAGGCAGAATTAGACTGATGGCTTGCGTGCCACAACTTTTCTCCAGCGCTACTTCTGTGAATGCCTTTTTGTTGCAAGAGACAGCTCCTAAATTTTAATTGCTTTTCAAACTAGCTAGTGCTGCTCATGTCAAACGCTGATAATTGGTTTATGACATAGAGGTATTATAAATTAAGGAGAGGTCAGCTTAGATAATGCATGTATTACCTGCTGGAGGAACGACGGTTGGGTAGAAGTGACACTTAGGAGATGCTCGCTTTGGTGTGCGGGGGTTCTCGGTGCTCACACAGCTTCTTAAACAATGGACCTTAATAGGAAAGGACTGTCTGCAACAATAGCGGTGCTCTAAGTCACTTTATAATTAGAGAAATTACTGAATAATGCAAAACTCCGTGAATGGTTTTTTTTCCAGCCCATTAAGCGTTTATGTAAACCTTCAGAATAAAGCTGCATACCTCCTTTCACCTGTCAGTCCTGGTGTGCACTGAGCAAAAGCACGTTTTGTTCCTCTTGGGCGGGTCTTTAGGAGGGTGATTAACCCCAAGAATTTGACACAGGCCACTTGCGCTCCAGTGCCAGCTCATCCAGAAGCATCTCTCCCTCCGGCCCTTGCTCCACTGATTAAGGTGCTCCTGTACCTCTTAGCATGAAGCTGCTGCTTATTGACATCCTGTCCAACATTTTCTTCTTTGCCTTGATGGTTTCCTGAAGTGTTTCTCATCTCTAGCATAGCTCCATTCTCGCTCTGTCCTGAAATACCCAGTTGTTTTAGAGGCGATTTACTATACATTTCCATTTTTATTCTAAGTGTATGTCAGAGTGAAATGTTCTCCATCAAAATGACTGCAGTCTTCAGGATTTAAATTATTTAGGGTTTAAAAATGAGGAATTCTCATTTAAGTAACTGATTTGGTTTTGTTCTGTGTTGCGTATAACTTATTTCCATAATATTCTTCAGTTAGTAATAACTGAAATGTTATGACTTGCAACTAAATACTCTAAATTTATACCATTCTTTTCTAATCATAATAATATACTCTTATCTCTGCACACTATTAAGTTTTAAAGCTTCATATTCTTTGTTAAGTAATAAATATTGTAGCTTTATTAAATTTTTAACAGATTAATTAATTCATGGCAATTTTTTTCTGAACACCTATAATCAGTGAAGCTCCTTGTTTTGCGCAGAGATGGGAGAGACGCGGAATGAGGCAGAACTGCTGGTTATGACTCACAGGGCCTGATGGTTAAAACTTCAGACCATAGGGCAGGGTCTGGTCCTGGCTTCTGCAATACACCTGGGAGGGAGGAGAACAGTGTCTGGTTTCTTTTGTGTTTCCTACCCATAAGGTATTCTACGCTGCCTCCTTTGGGGGGTTCTTGGTGTTTTACATGGAGCGAAGTAAGGTGGATCCATTGCAGCGTTTGGGTGCTGCTTCATTTAGTTTCTGGACTGCAGAGCCAGATTGCAGCCTCGCTACTCCGACTAGCACAGTTCTGGTATGTATGAAAACACAACAGTCTTGAAAGCTTTCAGGCCAAGTAAAGAAAAACCCACACAGAACTGGCCTTTTAATCATTAATACCATGGATGTAAGCTCATAAAACTTGGCAAAACTGTGCTGTATACTAATGTTCTCCTTTGGTTACAACCTACCGCATAACCTGTGTGTATTTCTGTTTTAGGGTTTTTTGGTTTTATTAATTTCAAAGAGAATTACATATACACAAACTTCTGGTGTCCATGCACTTAGGTGCTGTAATGAGATTTTTCCAAAAATGCTTGCATGGACTTCTAGGGACCTAAAGTGGTTATTACATGGCCCCATGCCTGTAAGGCTATAATATCCTTTCTTTCCCACTTGGTTTTCTTTTTCCAGCCTGTGACTAAGAAATACCTTTTCTTGGTCTTATTTCCAGTGAATTGGTCCCAGTAAAGAAAATAATTTCTGAGTAACTGCTGGCTATGTTGAAATAAACAAAGAAAAAAATGTAATTCTGGACAGCCAAGGCTGAAAAGTCTGACTTCTTGGGAAAAGTTACAGGAGGAAAAGATAAAAGGAGAAGCAATTAAGCAGTTATAAAAGTAATAATAATATAGCTATATACTTGAGCTTTACAGGGTTTAAATACATAAACATGCTTGAATTGATCTCAGAGGGCAAGGGGATCTTCCATGGATATTTCTTTTGTAATTTAAAGATGTTAGTCTTTTACTCATATATTGAAGAGAATTCATTGATACCATTTAACATTTTCTTAAAACTTTAGTCTTTTTAAGCCCTTATATTAAATCTTAACTTTTAATACTTTTGTTTTTAAATTAAATTTGAAATTATTACATTTTAGTCCCATATAACTGAGAAATATTTATTTTAATACAACTTAGTATGAATTTCATTATTCCTTCTTAAGGGAAGAAACAAGGGGCCTACAAGGAAGCTGGGGGGGACTTTTTACAAGGGCCTGTAGTGACAGGACAAGGGGTAATGGGTTTAAATTGAAAGTGGGGAGGTTTAGATTAGGTATCAGGAAGAAGTTCTTCCCAGAGAGGGTGGTGAGGCACTGGAACAGGTTGCCCAGAGAAGCTGTGGATGCCCCATCCCTGGAAGTGTTCAAGGCCAGGCTGGATGAGGCTTTGAGCAACCTGGTCTAGTGGAAGGTGTCCCTGCCCATGGCAGGGACATTGGAACTAGATCATCTTTAAGGTCTCCTCCAACCCAAATGGTTCTATGATTCTATGATTTTATTCTCTTAAAAGAGTCCTATTTAGTGGACATCTAAACCAATTTCATTTAGAGCCACTAAAAATAAAAGTATTTCTTCCATAAATCAAAGGATCATTTTAATGAACCTGACAAACAAAATTCCAATAAAATTACTTATCTTCAAAGCATGATGTTTCCATTTGCTATTTAGTTCTTCTTGGTTGCTTTTTTTACCCCGACCTGTGAATATGTTGTGAGCAAACCAAAGAAACGAGCAAGTTGGGTGCATTCAGATACGGTTTCCAGTGTGTAGCTTCAAGGAAAGACCTGTCCTCCCTCTCAGTGCTGGTTCCTCATCCTCTTTCCAGGGGCCAACACAGGCCTTGGGTGGATCTGGTGAAACAAATCTTGGTTGCTCAGTCTGTGCTGAGGTGCAGCAGCTCTTCCAGCCCTTCTTTCAGCAGTGGCACTGCAGGCGTCTGCTGACGAAGCCCTGTGCTGTGGTATCAAAAGAGATTTGGCAGCGGTTAATGTGTTCTCTTGCCACAGAAGTGATCTGAAACTCAAACCTGAACACCGTTCGGAGGAGTGAGGAAGGGATAAGAAACTAAATGACTTATGGAGAGGCACTGCAGTTGTCTGTCATTGCTAATCCACAGATATACACAAAAAATTATCCTTCTTTTTTCTCCAAGAAGGAAAACCTGCTTTGCTTTACGAGGTAGGAGAACCTGGGGGCAGTAAGTCTAACTGGGTTTTGTTCACCACAATTTATAGGCTGGAGGTGAGAAAATGAACAAAGGGATAGGCCAGCCTTTCAGCTCTTCCTGTAACCTCTGGGGTGTCTAGATAAAGGGTAGCCTATCTGTTCATATGGAAGCCATAAAGTTGGGATCAAGTAGGTGAAACTCCCAGCTTTGGTACCTCTCATGGGTTGGTAACAACATTTCCTCTTCTTTCTCTCTGGTGCTGGTTAAGTTTTGCCGTAAACAGATCTACTGTAAGAAGAGTGCTCTGGTAGATTAAATATTCCGTGCTTAAAATTTTATGGGTGGAATAATTTAAAGAAAAAAACCCCACCAATATCTTTTGATCTCCTATTAGAAATAACTTTAATCAAGGCAGGCTGCATTAAGCAATCAACAAGTAACGTTTTTGTTTCCAACAACTCCACTTACCTCATGCTCATTTTCATCAGGATTCCAGATAATACACTACTAACCATTATTTTCTCACCTAGTTTGCTCAGTACTGACAGATAATAGATGATCCTATTACAAATAAATTTGACACTGCATCCATGAAAATGTGAAAATTGGAGTCTCTCATCATTATTTAAAATGTGTGCTCGCTCACTCAAATGAGGTATAAGAGTCTACTTTGGAGATAAAGTAGGCCAGATTGCTGGAAAGGCTGCTTCAGTGTCACACAGGTTAATGTAGATGTATTATGTATTTATATAGCCTATAGGAGGATAACTTTTTTAGCAGATGATTTGGACTGAATGTGCACTTGATCATGGACCCTCATTAATAACCCGTGGCCACAGTATTCTCGTGGTGAGAAGTTACCCTTGCAATCATAAAGATTAATTCTGCTGCTGTCTATTGTAGTTTGGGAGAAAGAGTCCAAAGAAACAGATGAGTCAGGTGTTAAGTGCTGAACAGAGATCCGTATAGGCTGAGCTATAGATTAACATCCTGCGCTATCCCTGACGTTTCGATTAAAATGGCCATTTTTTTTCAGCTGCAGTTCTGGAAATTGGAACAAGGCTGCTTTTTCTGTGAAGGTGAGGGGGTGCTCACACTATCTGCACCTCAACGAGGCCTAATGCCAAGCTGTAACCTCCATGTGTGTGAATCCAAATGTAAATTGACTTTCCCGTTGGGTGTGAAGTCATGCCCATGTTTCCATGTGAGTTGCAGAAATGTAGATAGTAAGTAATGTGATGACGCACAGTGGGATTTGATGCAGAGGAGGGAAGAATTGGTTATACATATGACAATAAGCATTTTCTTTTATACTGGTAACTGGATTTCCCCCTTTGGTGGATCATGAGCGACCAGGATACTTGAACTTCTCCGTATCACAGACATCTTCTGTTGATTTGTCCTGGACTGTTACCAAATTTCCTTATTTTGCACAGGCCTTGCACATCTCAATCTGAGTCATTGCAGAAGCCATGCAGCACAGCAAAATGGGTTTGATGGACCTTTCCTCAACAGTGTGGCCTGTAGCGTGGTGTTTTGGTTGTGTTAGCTTGTGGAGGTGGTCTAGGAGCAGACAGTTGTCAGGACTAATCACGTGAAGGTAGTCAGTATTTCAAGGGTCTCTGAATTATGCATATGACATATGAGGACCATACGGGAGGACACTGAGTGAGGAGAATTTGAATGGGGGTGTTAAATGAGATGGAGAGGTTGCACCTGGAAAGTTAATCACCGGAGAGCTGAAGCTGTGGAGAAGGCTTTTGTGCTAATCCTGATATTGCTGTTAGGCCACGAGGGGAAAACTGTGGAAGTAAACAGCAGCATCCCTGGTGCTGGAGCATGATCGTCGTACACGCTGTCATCAGCATATTCTCTATGTTGAGAATTGGGTGTGTGATACTCTTATTCAAAGCCTTTGATGACAGGCTGCAGGACACTGCCTGGGGCTGTAAGGCAAATAACAGTAGTCTTCTCCATGGGTGCTATCGGACTCTTTTAAAAATGAACACCTTCCTGACTGCACGGGTGCTGGTTTGTAAGACACCAGCAAGCTCTCTGCTGTCTGTGTATCTGCTGAATTTGCTGGTGTGTCTGTCGGAGCTGTAAGCAAATGTGTTGAGGGAAGCAGTGCAGTTCCTCACCTGGAGCATTCGTGTCTCTCCAGATTCGGTCAAAGCATCATGAAGATGTTAATAATTTAATGATGTGAAATGACTTGCTCTATTACCTCATTCAAAGTAGCTGTGTGGAGACTGTCCACCAAGCTTATTGAGAAGGCTTGCTAGTTGGGAGGGGCCCGAGGTAGCACTGATGTGCTGCCCACCAAGTATGCACCTGAAAATACATGATTGCCAGGAAAATACGGATCCTCTAGGAAAATGCTTTCCCTCCACTTACCTCACATGTGGGCATCTGGATGACTGCAGGCAGTGCTGACTCTTCTTGGGGAAGGTTAACTCTCAGGCTACCCACTGATGAAAGTTTCTCTGCGCCGTATGCACAGAGCCTAAACCCTATGTTTTTATATAACCTAATTCTTAAATTAAATCTAGCAGCTCAATTTTAACAGCATGATCTCCTCACACAATTGAATGAATTCTGTGATGGTCATACATGCTAAAATCAACAATTTACATCAGGAGAACAAATTCTTGCTGTGAAGGAATTGCTTCTTTTTCTAATTATTCTCATGGAATCAACAGTTTGATTGACTGTAACCTGCTCACCTCCCACACTTCCTCTTCTGTCTTCGTTTGCTTTCTTCCCTTTCCTCTAAAGGGGATCTTTTGTAACTGATCTGTTTTTTCTGCTGTTTCTTTGGGGATGACAACTTAAGCTGCGGATCTTTTTTTAGGGTTGTAATTGGGAGGTGGAGAGAAGAGATTAAGACCTCCATTATGCCAGTGTGTTGCTGGCAGTGAGATTTGGAAATCTGGTTCATTGCCTTGGAAGGGTGGCCAAGGTCTGTGCTTCAAAAGTGTGAGGTCTTGAGTCTTCTCATTCTAATATTGATTTGGGGTATAATAAATGGGACAGTTGATAAAGAATTGAGTAACACAAGTGTAATTAATGTCAATCAACATGACCTTATAGAAAATAGATCCTGTCATGCCAACCTGATACCTATTAATTGTTTTTAATGTGATTGCAAGTTTGATATTTATGGATTCTACAAGGCTTTTGACTTGGTGACACCACTTCTGATTAAGAAACTAGAAGAAAATTATTTGAATTGGCGTATGTGAAGGATGGGAATGGAGCTTGCCCAACTTCAGCCATTCAGAAATTGGTGTCCTACTCTAAACTAGTTGTCCTAGGCTCGCTCTGAAGTCAATGAACAGGAGGAGAGAGGGCTATTGCTCCACCCCTGAGCTGACACTACATGAGCTTGTTGGACAAAGCTGTTGTTGCCCCTGTTGGCAATCTCTTTGCACATCCATAGGAGAACTTCTGGCTCTGACCCTACCGCAAACACTCCCAGAATATTGTGTTTGGGGTCTGTCTCCACCTTAATGAGGTGGTTGAGATAGGGAGAGATAGCAGAAGGGTAGTGATGGTGTGGAAAGACATGCCTTTAAGCCACTGGGATTTCTTGCAATCATTCATTACTCCAATTCATCAGAAGGAAGGAAGTTTTTAGCTTTTCTACATGATGAATTTTAATAAAGGGAAAGTCATCAGTGTGTTGAACAAAAATGTAGCAAGATTCGTTGTCTAGAAATGAAAGCCAAGAAAATTCGTAATAAAAAA